>NW_028280947.1:2040000-2350000 GCF_059751285.1 Brachycentrus maculatus
GGCTTTGTGTTAGCTGTTTTGTTTACTGTCATGTATTTGTAGCTGTTGGTTTTCCATAAAAAATAAAAAAAAGTCCTGGTAGCAAAAGGGTAAAAAAATGGCATGATAAAATTTTGTCATAACAGATGATTTTTACAAGGCAACAAGTTGTATATTTCACTGTCTCCTTTCTTTGACACTGCAGATATCTCACCCATTGTGAATTAATAAAAGTTTAAACTATGTGACTGATGAAAATTTTGTGATTAATAATATGTTTGTCATGTGTTTGTATGCACTGTCCAAAAGCCTACCAAATGTGAGATGAGACGACACTTCATTTCCCAATACTATAATTCTTACGAACTAAAAATGCGACATGGACTGACTCGATTGACCTTTGAACCTCCCATTTACGAATGAAGTTTTCTGGTTGTTTTTTTGGCCAAGAGCTCCCGAGTTTTTGTGCATCGTTCTTTGGCGACTTGAATGGTTTTCCTTTCCGCCGTTGCCAGAATTGACGGGACAGCATTTGGTCGGCTTTTAACGGGAAGGATAATGGTTGTTACAATGTGGAGAATTTTATACAGGCACTCCCAGTCTGAACAGGAAAAGCACGACAGAAGCCAATGTTAGCATTGACTCCAAACAGTCGATGCCGGAAGAGGCTGCCCAGGACATAAGTATGTATTCATTGATTCCTTGAAACTAATACAGAGAGAATATATAATTTATATTTGAAGCTCTAGCTTTGTGATTTTCTATTTTATAATTTAAAAAAAAATCCTTTGTTTTAAAATCACTATAAATATTTTATGATAACTTAATTATAATGTCTACTGGTTTCGAAGCTAACCACTTCTTTATCAAGACTTATTTATGCTAAAAGACTATCTACTAAACAAAATTTAAAATATTTTGGACGTTAGAATTTCGTCAAGTAGATAATGTTTTATAAACTGTAAATATTTTATTATAACTTAATTATAATGTCTACCGATTTCGTAGCTAACCACTTCTTTATCAAGACTGATTAATACCTAAACACTATCTACTTAACAAAATTCAAAATATTTTGGCCATTAGAAAAAATAATTTTGTTTAGTAGATAGTATTTTATAAACGATAAATATTTTATTATAACTTAATTATAATGTCTACCGGTTTCGAAGCTAACCGCTCCTTTATCAAGACTGATTAATACTAATATCCACTAAACAAAATTCAAAATTAGAAGAAAGAATTTTGTTTAGTAGATAATGTTTTAATCTAAAGTATTAATCAGTCTCGATAAAGAAGTGGTTAGCTTCGAAATCGGTAGACATTATAATTAACCCTTTCCGGTACCCCAACATTAAAAAAAAAATCTAGGTGGACAGTTACATCGTGTGACCCCTTCACATATATATTTTCAATAATTATCTAAACATTTATTAAGTTTGTGTTAAATTTAACATAAATTATATGTTTTAAACAATTTAATACTCGTTACTCAATCACATCATTGTAATTTAATGCACCTGAAACAGCATAGTTTATACACAGTAGAATCCCTCTCATCTGCCCTCTGCTGGTTTGCCACTCCTAAAAATCTTTAACTGACTTTTAAAAATTTATTTTCATGTATTTATTTATTATTAGTTTAGTCCGCCTCCGTAGTGTTATGGTCAGCACGCTCTGCTACCGTTCCGTAGGTCCCGGGTTCGATTCCCAAGGGGGGTAAAATAAATATAAGTGATTTTTTCACTGTTATATTTATTCAATATTACCCTGGACTGGTACCTGAAGCGGAGGGCTGATCACCTTTCCTTCATGCGTAAATGATCAAGATAACACTGCGTTTATATGACGCAGTGCCCTATGCACCATTGGGGTGCGGAAAAGGGTTTTATTATTATTATTATTTATTATAGTTGCAACAAAATATCATAATTTGATTCATTTGCTAGACATTTCTACTTTTAACATATCTTAATACTAGTTACGCTGTTCCTCTCCAAAAAGTGATTAAGCTCTTGTGCTTGAAGAGGGACTTACTCTCATTTTTTATACTTATGAATTAAATAATATCGACGGCCCATACGTAAAGTACTCTATCAGCAAATCTGTTACTTTACAGGAGAGAGCTTAGAAGATTTTTTCAACTTATTTTTTTTTAATAATATGGGTTTTATCTGAAATTCTAAACTAGTATTATACATTCGAAAACACGATAAAATAATGTATTAAATCGTTTTAAAACTTTATGCGTTTGTCAAAATTAAGTAGTTAGCGTTTTAGGAGTTCAGTTCATTTCGAAAATTCGATGTAGATAGCGTCTTATACGCCTGAAAACTAGGCGTAATTTATTTTATATATATTTTTTTGTTCATTTATATTTGTCCGCCTCCGTAGTGTAATGGTCAGCACGCTCGGCTACCGTTCTGGAGGTCCCGGGTTCGATTCCCAAGAAGGGTAAAATAAATAAAAGTGATTTCTTCACTTTAATATTTATTCAATATTACCCTGGACTGGTACCTGAAGCGGAGGGCTGATCACCTTTCCTTCATGTTTAAACGTTCAAGATAACACTGCGTTTATATGACGCAGTGCCCTATGCACCATTGGGTGCGGATAAGGGTTTTATTATTATTATATTTGTAGATAACGGTCTGTTGATAACGTACACCAAATATCTAAAAATTGACAAAAATGTAGTTAGAGCACTTTACATAGGGCACGTCGATATGATGTGATGTTTTTCTATAATCTTTTGCTATAGGCTATTTTTAATTTTCATATGTATGTATTGTTATATAAACTTTATTGTATTGCTGTTTTTCAATAATAATGACAGGTTTTGTGCGGTTTATTGCAACGTTTTCAATGTAGACTACATTGTGGAGAAAAATACGTACAGTAATTTTAGTTCAGATATTGTTTATTTTACGATAAATCCATATTTTTGTGTATGTTCTGATATTCCGACCTTTTTGCATTCCGACCATACTTTCAGTCCCAAAGGTGACTGATGAGAGGGGGTTCTACTGTTATATCTTATGGAAATAGCTGATGATAATTTTTTTTAATATATTTTAAGAAATTTTTACATTTATCTTTGAACATGTGTAATTTTCAGTGATGCCGCCTGCGAACCTAGATCCCCCGAGCCCCAAAGTTATTCATCGCACGTTGAGCACTACATCGTAAGTGTTACACAAAATATTATTATACAAGAATGGTTAAACAAATTTATGAGGCAAATGTAGTTGGAAAAAGAAGCAGAGGAAGACCGAGGAAAACCTGGCACAATCAGGTATGTCAAATACTTGAAAGCAGCCGGGTCAGGAGTCGTAATAATCGTCGGGTATGTATGAAGAGATGCATGAACGTAGAAGAGGCGAAGAATGTTTGCAAAGACAGAGTGGTGTGGCGTTCGATTCTCTCTGCCTACTCCTGCGGGGAAGCGGCGTGATGGTTAGTTAGTTAGTTTATAATTTTTTTAAAATTAAATAAAAAATATTAAAACACATCATTCATTGTTGACATTAAGTAATACCACTTTGATAAAGTGAATGATGAATGATAAGGAGAGTGTTATATTACCACAAAGTTAACAATGCTTTTAACATACAAAATATAAAAATGATACATTAGATGTGAGATTACAAAAATAAGAGGTATTTTTTATAAAGTAACAAAGGTCATTTGTTGAGATGTAGATTTTGTGTTTGCTGCTGTGAGACTATGTATCATGGAGACTACAGTTGAGAGACTACTAGACAAAATGCATATTTGATGTATAGAAATTGTAATAATATGTAATGCCTTAAAATTATTAGAAAAATTGAGTTACAATAAAACTAAATAATAATAAAAATGGAATTGTAAGTAAAAAAAGTAACATATTTTATGCTACAGAATAAATGATTTTTTTTAAACATATATTGTTATGGAAAAAGACATTTCACATAGTGAACTTGCTCCTAGAACCAATAAAAAGTTTAATTTTAATGTTTAATTTTAACAAAATAATAGAAAGTGCGTTATATGAGGTATCACTGTATTATACAATACATCAACTACTCTTCGAGGTTTGCGGACACAAACATACGGATGCTAATTTTTTTATATTACGTAAAGATTTAAAGTTTTTTTTAAATATTTAATTGGCATAAGTCAAAAGGCTGACTAAGGTTCTTCAACTTTGTATATCATTAACAATATTTATTTATATTTCATTTTCATTCCTCATTTACAGTTCAGCTGGCGAGGCTGGCTTAGGAAGGATCCAGTTGACTCTGCGCTACAGTGTGCAGAGACAACGACTGGTCGTTGTTGTCCACAAGATTGCGTAAGTATAAAATTACCTCATTTCATCTACTTACATCAAACTGGACCACAAATTAACGTTTAATGTCTCATTATTTTATATTTATTTTAGCCATATACCTCTCAAGGACCCGTCCAATATCCCGGATCCGTATGTGAAACTCTACCTGCTGCCCGGAAGGTCTAAGGACTCCAAGCGTAAAACCGCCGTAAGTTTCATGTTTAATATATCAGGAGTTACATTTAGATGGCTTGACTCTGGCCAATGTCTGTTCACGATGGATTCTTCAGTTCTTTGGACACTTTGCTTGTGGCAATGAGGATAGTCCGGAATGACTGGTTGTCATCGGTAGCCTGGAGGGGAAGAGAGGGAGAAGAAGATTCCCCACACGATGGATCAAGTTAAGGCAGCAGCAGGCACCTCGGTGGTTGGAGCGCTACGTGCAGCATGGTCAAGGGATAACTGGAGAAAAGTCATTGCTTCCACAGTTGTCTGTTGGATGCGACTCTCTGCCTGCCACTTTTTTAATGTCATCGGACCATCTTGTCTTGGGCTGACCCACGCTTCTGCGTCCTGTTCTGGGCCTCTTTTTTCGTCCATCTATCCTCAGACATTTTTGCCACATGACCTGCCCAGTTCCACTTTTGTTTCTTCTGCGATTCTTTGAGCCACATCTGTTACCTTGGTCTTTTCCCTTGTTTCAACTTCCCGTATTTAAAAATGTAATGCACATATCGCTCACTCCTTCCAAGAATGTCATAAATCAAAAATTGGCAATTTTCAATTGTGCATGTTTTCGGAATGCCCAGAAAATGTACTATATCCTAGCAAAAGTGGCATATTTTAAACTTAATATTTACCCGCTACAGGGCAGAAAGTGTTGTTTTTGCATTTTGAAGTAAAGGTATTGTTTAATTATTTTTTTTAAATATACTAAATATTTTCCTAATGGAGAAAAAAACCTTCAGGTTTTACCTAAAAAGATCTGTTGCACAGTAAAAAGTTTAATAAGTGACTTGATATTTATTTTTAATACATTGTATTATATTTATAAATTTTAAAAACATTCTCCTGAAAAATCAATTTTTTTGATTTATGACGTTCTTGAAAGGAGTGAGCAATATGACCTCGATTTCATGGGACAATATGGGAACCGCCATTTAGAATTCATTATTTTTTTTAGGTCATGAAAGATAATTGCAACCCGATATACGATGAAACATTTGAATACCTAATGTCTCAAGGAGAGGTGAATTCTCACCAACTGGAGGTGTCCGTCGCCTCGCAGAAAGGCTTCTTTGCTGGAGGAAGTCCAATCATCGGACAGGTAAGGCTAGATTAAGTTAGGTTAGGTTCACCTTGAAGATTTTTAACAAGCTATGTGGGTTATGCCTTTAAAAAAAAAAATTCTGAGTTTAGACCTAAGGTTATCATTGAGAGCTATTTGCGCTATTTAAATTTGTCATTTTATATGTTTTTGTTCATTTATAACAATACAAAAAGACATTGTACATTACGGCTAACGAAATGCCACTGGGTCACCGCCTTCCATCAAGGAAATGGAAGAATAGCTGGGCACCAACATTACAAGTCACTTTCTTGAAAAAATAAAACAGATCTTCAGATCCAATATAAGAAAAAGAAGAAGTAGAATACAAAAAGAACTTTTATTCAATGCTTCAAATATTTTTATTTTCATCAATTTGATTGAGATTGATTTTTTTTCACAGGTTATCATAAACTTGGGAGATTGCGATCTGACGCAGGCCCAGACTTGGTGGATGGATCTGCTGCCTGAATTCAAAGACTAAGCACGACCAGTACGAAACTTAATCTGTCCTCATGTTTTTACCTCACCTCTACATTCACACAAATTGTTCAAACACTTTTGGGGGATACTTTCAAACTGCCAAAGGTATCAGACAAATTTAGATTAATGGCGTATTATTTTTCAATACTTGAATGTTCTATGTATTTAGCAAACGAGAGCTCTCTTTAAAATAAGATATTACAATGGTTTTGTTATGTGATGGTATTTAACATATTGTTGTTGGGCAGTTTTTCTATTAACCCCGACACTAATTATACTCAGACAGTCTGCCGCCCGACCCTCGGTATACTAATCACAAGTAACCGCAAACTCTATTTCGATCTGTAGTGTTTTTTGGCGTCTCTCGCGCTCTACCAAAAGTAAGTAAATAGAACGCTTATAAACGTCTCCCATTCTATACCAACAGTTTGTAAAAAACAGTTAAGTGTTTCCCGCAAACAATATGTTAACAACATGCTGTAGGCATGCCAAGATCCGTAAACAGGTGTATACATACATAGTGACTATATTGAATGGCATTCTAATAATACAAATCACATGTACTACTGCACTTTAGTGGCTGTCTGGCAGTATTGAAGTGTTACGTAGCCACAAAAGTACATACATAGTCAACAGAAGGATAGAATGCTAATAAGCATCTCCCGCTCTCTACCAACAGTATGTAAAAGATGCTTTGAAGCGTTTCCCGCAAACAACGTATTGATACTGCAAATTCTAAACAATAGTTCAACAGTTTGTACGGAGATTGTGTTCTTAGAAAAAAAGTGGCGAAAGACAGCAAAAAAATATTACATACTACCAAATAAATTTATTTATTTTAATCATGTAAGTCTGCTAAATTTCATCATAATCAATACAAGGACGCTGTATATTTAAAAAAAAACTACCTCAATTTTGTCTGATATCAATTTATTGCCAATTATTTGAAAAAACTCAGATCAAGGAATTTAATAGCAATCTTTCAAGCTTACTTCTATCTGAAGTTGTATTGTACTTACATATTTAGGTTAATACATATTGAATAACTATGTTTTGACAACGAAACTATCGAATGTGTTTTTCCAGAACTTTACATAGTAAAGCAACAAATTGCACTGATCAAAATACAGGGTGAAAAACATGCATTTTCAAGTCAATAGGGTATTATTTTTTTTTTAGTTTGTTATCAAACAAATAAATCAATATGTCAAAGAATCGCAAGACAATCGGTACTAATCTCATTAAAATATGTAAAGAAATAAGACAGATACAAAGTATTACAGTCATTTAAATTGCCATCTAACACTAATTTAGCCCCTAATGTATTCGATATAAAAAACTTTACTAAAAAAAAAAACAGAGTCACACTTATAATATGAGGTAGATTTAATCTGATATTTTTCTTGCGTGGCATTATTTTTTTTACGCTAACATGTTCTCAAAGAGTATGTTACGAAATCAGATTTGGCGAGTTATAATATAACTACATATCGCTCACTCCTTTCAAGAACGTCATAAATCAAAATACTTGATTTTTCAGGAGAACGATTTTAAAGTTTAAAAATATAACACAATGTATTCAAAATAAATATCAAGCCACTTATTGAACTTTTTACTGTGCAACAGATCTTTTTAGGTAAAACCTGAAAGTTTTTTCTCCATTTGAAAAATATTTAATTTGTTTATAAAAATAATTAAACAATACATTTTCTTCAAAATGCAAAAACAACATTTTGTGCCCTGTAGCGGGTAAATATTAAGTTAAAAATATGCCGCTTTTGCTGGGATATAGTACATTTTCTGGGCATTCCGAAAACATGCACAACTGAAAATTGACGATTTTTGATTTATGACGTTCTTGAAAGGAGTGAGCGATATATGTTTCATCAAGTTTGACCTTGCGGTGAAAATTCCATTTAAAAAAATCCAATCCTCTCTCTATATCTTTACCTAACCTTATTTAGTTAAAATATTCTCTAGAAAATTACCGGTGTTCAAGATCCATGTGCCAAAAACCCAACAAAATTAAAAGTACCTACCTGTAGAATTTTGTGTATGGTCTATTTATTCGCCTGTCATGAGTCATAAAGTGAGGTTATGGAATACATTTATAGTAAAAAAGATGTTTTAACACTAATTATTGTTTTGATAATAGGTATACTCATCTATATATTGCCTTATTGAATGCTTGATCATTATTTGTCACATTAAAAATAATTGTTTGTTTTAAGAATTCCACTATTAGTGTTTTTAAAGATAATTCCTCCAAAAGTGTTATTTAGGTTGGTAACACTGTGTGTGTGCGCTACAAAACATTGACTTTAATTTCATCTTTGTTCAATTTTTGTTTACATTTTACAAATGGTTCTCATGGAATAAAAATATAATTTGAGTTTTAATTGCACCATTGTTATTTTGATATCTGTATTTTTCTTACAATGTCGCCGTATAAACTACAGTGTTAAATGATGAAAAATTTCATTTTGTTTTTCAATGAAAATGTCTGACGATTTTTCTATCAATATCTATGGTACAATTTTTTCCTCTCTATAAAATGTACTATTTCAAACAAAAAGTGTGTGTAAATTGTAGCTAGAATACAGTTTTTCTTTAATATAAATATTTAATTTTGCCAATGATTATTTAAAAAAAAAATATTGTTGCAATTTTAACTCAAATTGATCTTTAAGATTAAATTTAGTTTATTTCTGTACTTAAAATAATTTATACACAATGAAATGTATGATCCCTTTTGTCTAGGCTTGCCAGACGTTTTGGTTTGACCGGGACAATCCCGGTTTTTCAGAAAAAATCCCATTGTTCCGGCCGGTTTACTTCACGTCCCAGTAAAATTTAATTTGATTATAGATGACAAAAAAATCTGTATATAATTAACTGTCAAGGATTATTTAGGAGAATTACTTTGTCATTTATGTCACTGTTCTGTACGCTGGGGGCATTTCGGTATCCGGTTGAATATTTCAAAAATCTGGCAAGCCTACTTTTGTCTGACAATTTGGTTTATTTTATTTTATTTTGAAAAATCTGTTTATTTCGTACATCGAAGATGTTTTGAACCGATTCTAGAAGTTCGATAATGAACATCTGGTGTTAAAATTGTAAATGCAAGTACTTCTTACTTAATGGCCATCTGTTTACTCATGACCAGTTTTCCATAGCAGAAATGCAACATTCTGGTTTTCTGCAGTTATCTTTTCTAACTTAATTCCTGTTAATTCCATTAGATAATGACTGGGAATGCCTTTTTTCAGTTTGAGTTTCAGCCACTATTCATTACACAAAGCGTTGACAATCTCCAAGAGTGTGTACCTTATTTGTACATATTTTCTTGTCTACCCTATAATATTACATGTTCCCTCCTTATTTATTGATCAATTTGCTAAAATCACAGTCTCTGGATCTAAAGTCGGTCACTAAGTAAGAAGTACTTAATTTAAAAAATAAATACACACCTTTTTGTCTTTTTTTTTTTAAAATTATTACACTGTCCTAAAAGGATTTAAACTTAAACTGTCAAAAACGAAACGCCAACATAACGTGATAACCATCGCGCCATGAAAATGTGATTTACACATTGCACATACTTGTGAATATTGCACAAAAATTACAATTTATGTAAAAAGGGACAATGCTCACACATACATCCATGAAAGTTTTTTTTGTTGTTTGTCAATTTGCAATTACATATAAATATTCAAGAGTGTTAGCTTGTGTTTGTGCTTATTTTTACAATATATTAGCTTTATTTTTTTGTTGCTTTTTGTGTTATTATGAAACCGAGCCACTGTGATGCATTTACATAATATTATACTAACTCTAATCTCATACCTTTTCACATACTATTTTTCTATTCTCCATTTTTATATCTTTAATTTTAAATCATAGTAATTTTTTAGTATATGTTAAGTTCTTGTAATCAAAACATTGCTATGCTTAATATCGTGTTATTTTTTTAATTGAATATTTCTTTGTATCCAAGATACTTATGTATTAAGTCATATGAAGATGCGTATCTATTACGTAAGCGAATTAATAGCCCTTTTCAAATTTACAGCTTAAATTAGACTTGATACAGCCGCAAATATACGTGCTCCTCAATATGTATTGAATATTTGTAGCCAATGTCAGAATTGTCAATTATTTCCTAAACAAAGTGTGGTCACTACATTAAGGCACTGCGTTTTCCTGTATGATTTCAATGTGTTCTCGTTAGATTTGATTGAGATGAATCTGGGATGCTCAGAACGCATGAATGTATCTATTAGCAATCATTTGCAAAGCGCTACTTATTCACAATCGTAGTAGATATGCAGCTTAAAAATAATTTTGTAGTTTTTTAGTTATTTTTTACTTTGTAAGAAAAATATCTTTGTAATTTTTTTTATTATTATTATATTTGTGGCTTTATTGGCTTTGTCTTATTATCAAATAATGTATTTAAAATGTATGTTTTTAATTATACATTTTTACATAAAATTCCTCTGATTCGCCATAGAAGAACCTATAAACATAATATATTGGAAAATGCCTTATAATCGATACTTACCATATATGTACGCTTAAATTATATAAAATATATAAAATCAAGGTCATTTAAACAGAATTTAAAAAAGATTCCAGTTAATATGTTCTCATGCTGTGAAAATAAGCTGCCATATTTTTGTGTTTATTTATGCCATTTATTTACAAATGAATCATATGGATTTTTATTTTATTTCTACTAAAATTATACATATATGTCAAAATATTATATCCTTGTTTCAAATTCACTCCTGTGGTGATGTATACTTGTTGAAAAATTACTCCATTAAAAATAAAATATTAACATTTATATTACATTAAATTTTTTAGAACATTATATAATAATGGTAATCGTTTTTGTTTGTTTTATTATATGTATCACTGTGTATTTATCACAGTTAACAAATATGGGTTTTAACCAAAATCCAATTACCAATTGTAAACTCATCTTTTTTAATAAGCAATAAAATAATTTGTAAATGCGAAATGAAAACATATATAAGCTAAAAACATTATGTTATAAATTATTTATACAAATTTCTTTAAAAGTACAGTCAAACTTCCTTATAACATTTTTATTCTAGTAATTTTCTCCAAATAACGAATTTAAGGAGACCTTTTATGTATTTTGCCTTCTATATAATATCAATTTTTATCAAGTTTTTCCAAGATTTGTCCACCGTTTGCTAATTTAGAATACTAATAACATGTGAAAAAAAAATTCAATGCACCAGTGATAACAGAAAAATTATTTTCACCAAAGAACTTTTCATTTGTGGATTATTATTTATTAAAAACAACGCAAAACTTTCACATTTATTTTGAATGTTGGTATTTAGTTTTCTCCAAGCAATAAGAACTCAAAGATTTTTTTACAAAATCCGTAAAATATTTAACTGTTCACCCATGTAATTCAATTTAACGATAAAATTACATGTTTAATTTTTAGAACTCATATCAAATTAAAATTAAACACTAATTTTTAGAGTCTACTGAATTGTATTTTATAATTAAAAATTGTTTCGCCTTGTTATTTCACATGAAATCGACTGTACTTTTTAAAATTTACATGAAAATTACAGATATCTTAGTAAATTTGAAAATTCAATAAAAGATATATGTACGAAGTCTATAATTCTTGTAAAAAAGATATACGAAGTCTGATCAGAATCGTAAATATTACAATAAAACTTTTACTTTTTTTTTCATATTATATTTTGTAATATTTTAACAAATTATAAATCATTTTTATTACACATGTTACAATGTTATTACGTTTACATACTTATAATATACATATTGAAATACCTTATATTTCTCTGTTCACAAATGTTCAAATCAATTAGTTTATTAATTGATCAGTGTTATATTGTTATTAAATTTTACTACATTTATTCTATCAATATAAATGTTACATTATTCATTCACAAATTGTAATGAAGCCTTATATAAGAGCACAATGTATTTAAAACTTAATAAACTATTTTTTAATGCTTGAATTTAATTGCTAATTTAATGCTAATTGAATTTGGTATTTTATTTACTTAACCTTTCCGGGATTACAAAAACTGATGTCCGACTTTCTCTGGGGAGTGGGTTCTTTTTACACAAATTTTTTTTCTCTCTCATTAAATCGATGTATTATGAAGATAGAAATTATGTTTAATTATTTTTTTTTTAAAAACACTCCTTCGAAATATTTTTCAATTATGACAAAATTACACACAAATATCCACAGATGTCATTGCCATACAAGTTACATCATACCAAACGACATACGGACTTCGTCGTTTATTTACGTCGATACTCTTTTAAGGAAAATTCGCACCGACGTTCATTTACGTCCATACTCCCGGAAAGGTTAAAACTGCTAGCTGTTAGTTTTGGGGTTTCTCAGAGTAAAATACAAGAAATTAAAATAAAGAAATTAACAAAAAAAGCGACTTTTAATTACTTAAATATTTATTGATTTAAATAGTTTATATGGCATTTTTATCCACACCCGCATGGTTTAATTTGCTAGACACCATTTCAATATCCTTTATCCATTTGCTATTTGTATGATTCAACAAGGAAATCATAAAGTTTGCATCTCCTGAATTATTCCTGAAATGATTTAAAAAATATATATTATGCATTGTATTAAAATTTCTTGATAAAACTCTTTTATTGATTAGTATTTCATATAAAACATTTACCGGCAATATATGGCAAATGCCAGTTTAGGTAAAGAGAGGAAGAAATTCATGGAAGGTGTTTTTTCATTCATGTGGCATTTATAGGGCTTGTGACCAGGTATCGGCTAGCTTAATACACTTAACATTCACTATTCTGGTCATAATACTACTTAATTTTTGGAACTTGTAAAGCTTAGAAGCTTGGAAGCTCTGCTAAATAAAATCTTTCTCAAGCCATCCTTAGATGGCTCCAGTGAACTCACACATAAAACGTCATGAGATTAATGATACATATAGGAGTTACAAAAATTTGAGTAATGCGGTAATCAAGACATAAATGTGGTTGGAAGACCTCTGATGACCATTCACCGACTTTACTCAACGGAACTTCAGGATGCCGGACTGACCTGGGAGGAAGTTAAAGATGATGGCGCATGACAGAGTGAATTGGAAAAGTCTCGTGTTAGCCATACGCTCCTAGAGAATGAACATGGAAACAGCAGAAAGATTGTCAATCATAGGCAGGTTGATGAATGTTAGTAATGAAGTGGACCAGCCTATGACATGTCGTTAGCCCTGTAAATACCCAGACTTCCATAAATTATAATTTATGTTTGAAGCAATAACTTTGTGATTTTCCATTATATAATTAAAATGTAACTTTGTTTTAAAATCACTATAAATATTTTATTATAGCTTAATTATAATGTCTACCGGTTTCCAAGCTAACCGCTTCTTTATCAAGACTGATCAATACTAATATTATGAGTATAGTAATTTACTAAGTAATTAATCAGTCTTGATAAAGAAGCGGTTAGCTTGGAAACCGGTAGACATTATAATCAAGTTATAATAAAATATTTATAGTGATTTTAAAACAAAGTTACATTTTGATTATATTCCCATAAATTGCTGTATCTCTGTGGGACAACTGTAATATATCTATAGTTTTTATTACATAATGGTATGTTCCTACTTACATAATGTCCCTGACCGACTGGAACATGACGTCGTCCTCTTTATGAGTGAGGAACGTGCCCTTGATTGAGGAGAGTTCAGTTTCCATGTCACTCAGAGTTTGTCGCAGAGAGCCGGCCGTCTCCCGCAGCTGCTGGATCTCTTCCTTCAAAACTTCATCTGCCTAAATAACGATCGGGCCAATTTGAATGTTTACAACATTTTAATGCATATCTGGCAAAAGTCTACAAGATAGAAGAAGGAACACCAGGATAAGAGAAATATGCGAGATCCAAGACATCATTAGGTGGGGAAGACAATGGTATGCCCATGTGAGGAGAATGGAACCGTCCAGACTCCCCCACATTGCAACTCAAGGCAGACGACTCCCGAGCATACCATCAAAGAGATGGATTAACTGCTGGGAATCATCATCGCAGGAGGCTAATCCGAAGAAGTAGAAAGTTTAAGGGTGTCCAAATACTTGTTCACAAATTTGAGCCGTGTGGTTGCTAATAATGGGTAGAATTGGTGAATGTTACATGTGTGTAAAGTGATCACTCAACTTAGCCTATGACAGTCGAAAGCCCTGTAAATTCCCAGACTAACATATTCTTCTTCATCTATGTTGAGATGTCAAAAATGTGAAAAATAACTCCTGGGCAGAGATAATCCCGATTTGTGAACAAGTATTTGGACTCACCCATTTTTTTTATTTAAATGACTTGACGATGGAATGATTTTCCAAAACTGGTAGTCACAAATAAGTGTTTATTAAAGTGGTATTATACAAAGTAAACAATGGATGATAAGGAGAGTGTGTTAAGATTTTTATTTTTCTTCTTTGTCAAGGGACAAATGAAGGAAATATTGAAATAACTTTGCACTATTGAGTCCGAGGAAGGCCTCGGACTCAATAGTGCAAAGAGCACTATGTCGAATCGATGCACTGTTGACTTGATGTCAAATAGAATTATTCGTATGAAATAAAAGAGATGGATGTACTCACGTAAAGTTGAGGACCGCGGCGAAAGGAGTCCGATAGTTCTTTGAAAACGGTTATATATTTTTTCCTGAAAAATAACAGAATAAGTATTTTTGCAAATAAAAAAACAAATATTTATCTTTGGGAAAAAGGAGAACTAAAAATATCACATGATTAAATTTTTTTCAAGAGTTTACATAATTTAAAAGCTATCTGGTTCAATAAACAAAACGAAATCGATAAAAATGTAAAAATACCGTAAAGTGGGTATACTTTGCACCATGGGTGATACTTTGCACCACCTTGTGTAAAGAAATTGTGGAGCTGGTCATCTCTGATACATGTCATTTTTCATTCTACTTTCTATTGTTTCTGATAGATGGTACTTCAATCTACTTTTTAGTTTAGAGAAGTAACAGTCGGTCGCTATTGCTTCAATGCGTTTTTCCTGTCCGAACGTAAAGAAAGTTTTCGGTCTGAAAATTGTACCCGAAAAAATCCAGTGTAATCAGTATACCGAAACAAGTTACAACAAGTGAGTGGTCTCTAAATCGTAAGTAGGTAGACCCTGCTTTTCTCAAATGCTGTATTTTTTGGTTACGTTGTCAAGTTTATGTAAAAATAATATTTTTTTAGGAACTGACTTGTATTGACCACATTTGGGGTAACATTGCACCTGGTGCAAAGTATCCACAAAGGGCCATAGTTAATTTATTTGATCAAAAGTTTTAAAACGGCTAATAGAACTTGACATTTTTGCTAAATATCTATAGGTTTTGTGTACTTACTTAATTCCTGATGGTATATTTTTTTCAAAAATGTCAAGAACACACAAACAGCGGCCTTATACCAGACGATACTACGATTTTACACCAAAGAGAGTGGAGCAGTATTTGGAGGCCATTCGAAATGGTACAATCAGTCAAAGAAAGGCTGAAAAAATTTTCAAAATCCCCAGAAGGACGATTAACTATAAGCTCACTATAAGGTCAGCACACAAAACCTGTGGGAAAACCTCCGATATGTGACAAGGGCGAAGAGCAATCCTTCGTAAACTGCATAGTAGACATGAGTGAGTACGGTTTCCCAGTGAGTATTTTTAACCTTCGCTACATTCTAATAGCCTATTTGGATAGATTTGGCAGAAGAGTACGAATATTAAAGAACAACGTACCAGGCTCTGAATGGATAGATCATTTTTGTAAAGACATAAAACCTTGACTGTTGCTAAAACTAGTCAGTTGCTTAATCGGTTGCCATTAAAAGCGTATGACGATGACGTGCGCCAGAGTTTTCAACAGTTTTTGGAAGAAAACAGATTCAACCCAAAGAATTCAGTCTTAAAACGCAGGAAAACGATACCGATAGAACCAGGTAAGAGCATTGCTCACGATCCAAATGTCGAAATGAACGTTGACGAGACACAAACGCTACCGGAACCAACTACATCAATGATCCCACCTTCCGCATCGAAACTTCCAGCATATCTAGCATTAACTGATAATAGTTCACACGGAAGCTTTGAGGAAGAGGGAGAAGAACAAAAACGATGACTTAAACCAGTTATCGTATTTGTTCTTCAGTTTCATTAGGACCAGTAAAAAAGAAGGTGGGAGAATATGTCGTATTTCATTATGAAGGAGAAAAATTTCCGGGACAGATTTTGGAAATAAAGAAAGACAGAGCTGTTAAATTCATGCAGGAGAGTCTCAAACCGTGGAAGTGGCCGATGAAGGATGATTTTCTTCAATATTCTTGGAAGGATGTAGCGGGTTCCATAAAAGAACCGAAAATGCAATCCAAAAGAGGTTTCTTTACCATCCCGGAACTTGACCATATTTAGACCTAATTTCATTTTAATTCCTAATATCCATGTAGTACGATATGTTTTAATATCCACCTTTTATTTTATGTAATTTTAAACCTTCAGTATTGGAAAAAAAAAACATTTTTTTTAGATTTTTTAATATTTTTTAAAAATTCTTCTATCAAGTGTCTTATTTTTCCATAATTACACAATATTATAATCTGCATTTAGCGAACTGTGAGCCAAAACCCTTCATAAGGTGCAACGAAACTTGAAGAATAGCCTTTACTTTGCATCAATTTGGATTCTAGTACGAAAAGTGTAGAGAAAATATCATGGTGCAAAGTTGTACTTTACCCCGGGATACTTTGCACCAAAATATAAATATAAAAAAAAATACAGGCAAAATAAATAAAAATTTAAAAATGTATCAGACATGTTACAGGTATATGTGTTATTACATTGCAATAGTTGAAACCTCAGAAAAAGTAAAAAACCTGATCTGAATAGACAAATTTTTGAAAAAATGCAGTATTTTGGTGCAATGTATACCCACTTTACGGTACTTAACCTGATAAAAGTTATTTTAAAATACATGGAAACTCATTACTTTGTTCAAAATCAAATTCTACTTTCTATTTAAACATCACAAATAAGTATATTCCTTCGTGTTTTTTCTTCTTCTTCTAACCCTTATCCACAACCAATGGCGCATAGGGCACTGCATCGTATTAACACAGTGTTATCTTGATCCTTAGTTATATGAAGGCAAGGTGATTAATCCTGTGCTTCAGGGACCCGCCCAGGGTAGTATTAAATAAATATTACAGTGTAAAATCACTAATACCTATTTTCACCCCCCCTGAGAATCGAACCCGGGACCTCCTGCACCATAGGTAAACATGCTAACCATTACCCCATGGAGGGCGACAATTAGACCATTATATCGTGGTTTTACTGTATTTCAAAATTGGAATGATTTGATTTGAGGCGATGGGGATACTGTATGGAGTTGATTAGTGTATGACAACCCTAATACTTACACGGAAGACTCGACCAGCTCTTCCTCACTATCCTGCAGCTGCTTCAAGAAGTCCACTTCCTCCTTCACTCTCTTTCCCCTTTCCATCTCCGCCTTTACCTGGTTCTCTATCTCTGCCAGCTTGGTTTCCTCATAGTCTGCACACAAACATTATTTTATTATTTTACTGAATCTTTTTTTTTTAAAGAGAAATATTTGTGTTTTTATGATTTTCAAAAATACTTTAATTTCATACTATTTCTGTGAGCCTAAGCGGCTCATTATTAGAAATAGGTATCAAATTGTGGTAGAGTAGGTTCGAACCGAGAAACTGTGATTCAAGAGTCTATGACACTTTTTTTCCCGATTTTTTTTTGTAATTACTTATAAAGTTTACTTATATTCAGGGCTTTTTTCCATTTAATGCGGTGGAACGGCGTTCCAGCGCCATTTTTCACAGATAATTATTTTATTTTATTTTTCAAAATCAATTAGACAAAACAATGTTTGCACTTGCGTAATTACAATCTATATTTATATAATTCACAAAAATGATAAAATATGAAAATGCAATGAATACTTAAATGATATTTTAATATATATTTTTTTATTAGAAAGCTTCACATGAAGCGAGTTCCGGGACCTTTTTTCTTTTAAAAAAAGCCCTTCTTATATTACTAATCTTTCCAATAACTTATGTATATTTTTTAAATTTTGTTATCAAAGGTGGCAATTATGACATTTTAAAAACATGCATTTTGTATTTTAAACTCATTTTACAAGAACTGAAATAGGGTATAAGTAAGTCATAAATCATTTTCTTGATAACATTTTAAATTCAATATGTAATAACTCCAATGCAAATACATATATTTACTGTGCGCTTCTCTTACTACTACTACCATCACGTCGTTTCTTCACAGGGGTAGGCAGAAAAGATGGAACGCCACACTCTTCTGTTCTGGCATACACTCCTCGCCTTCTTCACATCCATACATCTAGTCATACATGCCCTCCGATTACGCAGACTTTTGACACCGCCAGATTTTAGGTTCTGATTGATCTGATCGTGCCAAGTCTTTTTCGGTCGTCCTCGTTCTGTTTTCCCTCTCACATTCGCCACATATATTTTCTTAGTCATTCTCTCGTTATCCATTAGCTCCACATGTCCATACCACCGCAAAGAACTCTTCCTAATCTTTTCAATTATTCTTTGTTCAGCCTTACATTCCTTTCTTATATCTTCGTTTTTAATTCTGTCATACAATGATTCTTCACACACTCGTCTGAGGGAGTGCATTTCAACAGCGTTCATTCTGCTTTTATCTCTTAGTCATATCTCTAATAGGATAATTCTATTTTGTAAAAAAAGTATGTTGATATTATAAATGAATAAATAAGTGTGTATTTATTTTTCTTACCAAGAGTACTTCTCAACCGTTCCGATTTTTGTTTTTCTTCATTCAACTTGTTCAGAACTTTATCTAATGTTTCATCCAGATTCTCATTCAATGTATCAAGCCTTGCATGCAGTTCGTGATCCTAAAGTCAATCAAAAGTTCAGCATAATGATAATAAAACTTATCTAACATAATATAAGCCAAGAAAATTCAAATAATGCAACCAAAATACTGTTTTTAGAAAACATTCAGAAACAAAGCGAATGGTTTTACAAAAAGTTCACATTTTCCCGCCATTTTGTATAAAAATGGAATAAGGAAAAAGTTACTAAAAAATATTGATTACATACCCGTTTTGAAACATCCAATTTTATATCATGAACAAAAGTGTCCTTTAGTGTTTCCGTATCATAATTTTTGCCGAACATATTTTGCACATTATCATCTGCCATTTTTTATTAATTCTTGAAATTCCAACTTGCTCCTTTTATTTTACCGCTCACAACTGTCATATAATATTTTCAAATGTTTTATACAAATATTTTGAAAATGGAACAATTTGGAAAACAAATTTAAACAAATTAAGGTAGGTACCTATTTTTCGAATAGATGTGAATAATAACAATAAAACAAAAAGGAAACCTACTTGAAAATAATTCAAATTAAAATGGTGTTATGAAATTAGAACATACAAAATCAAATCCAGGTTGACCCATATTTTCATTGTTTTCATTGTCAGTGGTGTGGCACATCAATCAATTGATTAAATTAAATTTTTTCATTGGTATGATAACACAATAAATCAATAAAATCCAATTATGACAATGCTGAAATATTATAAAAATATATTTTTTGATATTGGATTAAACAAATATAAATGCTATTCCAAATAATCGTAATGTATTTACACGAAATTTAAAATAAAATCATATTTCACATAATAATAATAATAATAAACCATTGAGTATGTATTTATAATATTCACACGAAGAATCGAGGGTACATAATTTTTTTATCAGCAAAGTAATTTGTAACTGTCATATTATATTTTTAGTCTCTAATGTCATGTACGAAAAGTATCTCTGTCTAATAAAGAGTTGAAATTCGGTATTCTTAATATTTTTATAGCGGTGAAACAAATAAAAAAGATTATATTATATACAAAAATTTTACAAAAATATTTGCCAAGTATTTTCAAATAAGTACCTACCTACTGAAACAAATTTTATTTCATAGATAAAATTAACGACGCTTCTACAAATTTGAATTATCTTTGATTCTATATTGTCATTTTGCGTCACTGCGACGGTTCGAGAATTTGCGTTTGTTTAATTATTATTAGTGAAGAAGATTTAATACTTAATGCTGGTTTATTTATAGTAAAGATATATTTTTATTTCTTAAAATAATTAATGCAGGATGTCTGCTGTATCGGCAGATTTAAGCTCCTACCGAGATCAACATTTTAAGGTTAGTTTATATGTTTACGTTTTTAGAGGATTGCGTTTACTTTCACCTATAATAATATTAACTAAATATTGTTTTCGCATTTAATTTATGATTGAAAATCAGTTATTTATTTAGTATGAAACAAATACACGGTTGCAGTCAATTGTTGATTTTTGACGTTTAGTGTTCATAGCGTAAATGCTGATGTGGTTCGAAGAAATATTGCAATAAGTCGAACGTTTTATATCCACATACATGTTTCGTAATCCTTGTTACCGACGTAACTCTCGCAATGCCACTGGGGGGCCCGCCGTCTGTAGCACAGCTATTGGCTCTGCCGTTGTAAGGGGCAGAGACTCACCGCAGCTCAGTCCGGTCGGCGTAGCCGAACAATATCCACTGGCCCTGAAAAGGGCCTCCGACTTGGGTATCGGTCTAATGGATACCAGACTGAGGTACGGAGAGCAGGATCGCAGGGAGATCGCACTGACTCGTGTGTTGAAGCGTACTCACTAGCCTTGAGAAAGGCTTTCCAACGGTCCGTTGTTGGTGCAGTGAGACGGCGAGTCAGGCGAAGTCCAGCGGCGAATTCTTGAGGCGAAGGAGCGACAGGAATGGTGAAAATAAAAGACCGATTTGGTTTTTACAAAACACACACTAATTTATTTAAGAAATAAGGCTGCATAGCCGGCACGGTTTCATACCGTGTCGGCGTTTCACGGCGCTGTATAACGGTAAAGTACCGTTACTCAGGTAACGGTACTTTTCCCGTTATCCGAGGCTTGTCCGTACGGGCCCCTCTATGCGGGCGACCGCGTTCCCCGCTCCCCGCTCTCCCTTCCGGGCGGGTGGAGCTCAGTCGCCGCATTCGCTCCGTACGGAACACATCAAAATACATATATAAAACGCTTGACAATTTGATGCTTAATGCTACCTTATTTCTATGCTATTCTAATACATATATATATAATAAGTCCAGATGACCGCTACACCTCATAGGAGGCCAGACGTCCGCAACACTCCCCCCGTGCAGCTTCGCTGTACCCAGAATGCAGCAGGACGTGTGGGTTCCTCATCAGGACGTTTCTTTAGCTCGTAGCTCGTTCATGCGATGCGCCGCGGTGTGAAGATCCGAGTGATCTCCCGGCAGCGTCGGGTCCGGGCCGGACATCTCCGGCCGGTCGAGACGGTGCTCCTCGCGAAGATCTCCGTGATCTCCCGGCAGCATCCGAGTAGGGCAGCTCTGGCCGGTCAGAACGATGCGCCGCGCCAGACTGCAAGTGGTCTTCCGGCGGCATCGTTGTCTGGCTGGACAATTCCGGCATGCAAGGGTGATGCGCCGCGAGAAGATTTCTGCGATCCTCCGGCAGCATCCAAGGTGGGCCGGACAGCCCCAGCCGCTCTATACGTTGACCGGATATCTCCCCCCGGTCAAGGCGATGCGCCGCGCCAGAATCCAGGTGGCTCCACGGCAGCATCGGCGGGCCGGACATCTCCGGTTCTGTGATTTGATCTGCGCTGTGATGAGTCGAGCCACGATCCAGGTGGCTCGTCGACGTCATCAGTGGGGGGTCGGACAACAGCTCCGACGTGACGCTAAGATGCGCCGAGCCACGATCCAGGTGGCCCCTCGGCGGCATCGGGGGTGGGTCGGACAACAGTTCCGACGTGACGCTAAGATGCGCCGTGCCACAATCCAGGTGGCCTCGCGGCAGCATCCGTGTGCCGGACCCCTCCGGCGCGTCGCTGTGATGCGCCGAGCCACGATGCAGGTGGCCCCTCGGCGGCATCCGGGGTGGGTCGGACAAAGGCTCCGACCGCTCAAGGTGATGCACCGCGCCACTAAACAGGTGGCCCCGCGGTAGCATCGATGTGCCGGACGTCTCCGGCGTCTCGCTGTGATGCGCCGCGCCCCGATGCAGGTGGCCCCGCGGCAGCATCCGTGTGTCGGACAACAGCTCCGACGAGTCGCTATGATGCGCCGTGCCACAATCCTGGTGGCCCCACGGCGGCATCTGTTTGCCGGACGTCTCCGGCGTCTCGCTATGATGCGCCGAGCCACGATCCAGGTGGCCCCTTGGCGGCATCAGGGTGTTGCTGTGATGCACCGCGCCACGATGCAGGTGGCCCCGCGGCAGCATCCGTGTGTCGGACAACAGCTCCGACGAGTCGCTATGATGCGCCGTGCCACAATCCTGGTGGCCCCACGGCGGCATCTGTTTGCCAGACGTCTCCGGCGTCTCGCTATGATGCGCCGATCCACGATGCAGGTGGCCCCTCGGCGGCATCCGGGGTGGGTCGGACAAAGGCTCCGACCGCTCAAGGTGATGCACCGCGCCACTAAACAGGTGGCCCCGCGGTAGCATCGATGTGCCGGACGTCTCCGGCGTCTCGCTGTGATGCGCCGCGCCACGATGCAGGTGGCCCCGCGGCAGCATCCGTATGCCGGACATCTCCGGCGTCTCGCTATGATGAGCCGAGCCACGAACCAGGTGGCCCTTCGGCGTCATCAGGGGGTCGGACAACGGCTCCGACCGCTCAGGGCGATGCACCGCGCCACTAAACAGGTGGCCCCGCGGTAGCATCGATGTGTCGGACAACAGCTCCGACAAGTCGCTATGATGCTCCGTGCCACAATCCAGGTGGCCCCACGGCAGCATCTGTTTGCCGGACGTCTCCGGCGTCTCGCTGTGATGCGCCGAGCCACGATCCAGGTGGCCCCTCGGCGGCATCAGGGGTGGGTCGGACAACAGCTCCGACCGCTCAAGGCAATGCACCGCGCCACTAAACAGGTGGCCCCGCGGTAGCATCGATGTGCCGGACGTCTCCGGCGTCTCGCTATGATGAGCCGAGCCACGAACCAGGTGGCCCCTTGGCGGCATCAGGGTGTTGCTGTGATGTACCGCGCCACGATTCAGGTGGCCCCGCGGCAGCATCCGTGTGTCGGACAACAGCTCCGACGAGTCGCTATGATGCGCCGTGCCACAATCCTGGTGGCCCCACGGCGGCATCTGTTTGCCGGACGTCTCCGGCGTCTCGCTATGATGCGCCGATCCACGATGCAGGTGGCCCCTCGGCGGCATCCGGGGTGGGTCGGACAAAGGCTCCGACCGCTCAAGGTGATGCACCGCGCCACTAAACAGGTGGCCCCGCGGTAGCATCGATGTGCCGGACGTCTCCGGCGTCTCGCTGTGATGCGCCGCGCCACGATCCAGCATCCGTGTGCCGGACATCTCCGGCCGTTCGCTGTGATGCGCCGTGCCACGATACAGGTGGCCCCTCGGCGGCATCAGTGGGCCGGACAACTCCGGCACGATGCGACAAACTCCGACGTGATACGCTGCGTGAAGGTTCCTGCCATCTCCTGGCAGCATTCCGGTGGCATCCTTCCCTCCTGGGAAAGACTTAACAACTTCTCCAGCCCGACTTGTGGTCCGCTGTAGCTTTGGATGGGTAAGCCCGTATGTTACCGGTCCCAAAGCGGTAGTTACTGTCAACCGCCCGTCCGCTTGAAACACAGGGGAGCCGCTCGCTGCCGTTAACGAGGCGTTATCTAGCCCGATCAACATCCGCGGCCTTACGCCCCCGGCCCGCGCACTTTCTTTGTTCCGGTATGGCAAGTTCATAGTTGGCACTGTCCGCGCCTGAACCTCGTACTCGTTGATGAATACTGACACGCACTGTGAACTCACGGCGTTAACCTTACCACCCAAGGTCGCAATGGCTAAGTTGTTTGCGGCGCCCGTCGCCCCGACCTCGGTTGCTACTCCCTGTTCGATAAGAGTTACTGAGGAGCCGTCATCGAGCAGCGCGTCGATGGATACTTGGCCGTGCGGTCCCTTCAACGTTATCGGTATAACTTTGAAGGTAACTGGTACCTCCTCGGTATTTACACAGGATATCAATACATCGATCGGTGCACTATTGTCCGGATGTAGCAATCGATGATGGCGACCGCCGCACAGATCGCACTTTTCCTCCTTGCAGCTTCTGGATCTGTGTCCCACTTCCAAGCATATAAAACACGCGGAACTAGTGCGGGCGAGCGCCCGTCTCTCACTCAAAGTCTTTGTTTCGAACATATCACATCGCGCGAGTTTGTGCGCCCCATCGCAGCACGCACAACTTTCTACAGTACACACAAACACGTGTCGCCTATCTCGCACTACCGCCGGTTTCTCGCGGCCGTCGATTCGTCGGTTTGTGTCTCGCTGGTATTTTGGCTGGCCCGACCATCTGGTCGATGCCCTTTCCCCGGTCCAGGGGGAGAAATCGGTTCGCCCGGGCACTGTTGCTTGCACCGGACCGCCTCGATCCATCGTCCTGGGTGGCGGGAGGAATGAGGGGGCGTCATCCACCCACTCTCGAACCGGGTCACGCTCTCCCGGTCCTCTGTTGTCGGTGTAGGTACGCCTTACGTAGCGCTCCTGCGCTCCGCGTCTTCCGGACTCATCCGGGTGGTGCTCGTACGCTGTTGCCGGGCCGTGAGCCTTTGGCCTCGGCGAGTGTGTGTAGGGCGTCTCTCTAACCGGGTTGTCCGCCGGTGCTCGAGAAGCTGAGCCGGAGTCCTCCAGCCTAGGCTCGCTACGGGGAGAATAAGCCGCGTTCCCCGTAGCAGAAACCCCTCCAAGCGACGCTGCATTCGCTGCTTGCAGCCGGTCGATCATTTCCCTCAACTCTGCGTTCCGTTCCTTCTGCCTCCGGCTGTTTTCGGCCATCTCATCTAGCTGACGGCGCAGCTCAGCGCCCGTGATGGTATGAGTGGACGAAACGGAGGCAGCATCCTCTTCGCGGCCCTCGGGATCCATACCGGCGTTGCGACCCGATCGCAAAGGAGCCGGCATCGTAGCTGTAGACGGGGGGTCCAGATCCGGCTCGAAGGACCAAATGTTACCGACGTAACTCTCGCAATGCCACTGGGGGGCCCGCCGTCTGTAGCACAGCTATTGGCTCTGCCGTTGTAAGGGGCAGAGACTCACCGCAGCTCAGTCCGGTCGGCGTAGCCGAACAATATCCACTGGCCCTGAAAAGGGCCTCCGACTTGGGTATCGGTCTAATGGATACCAGACTGAGGTACGGAGAGCAGGATCGCAGGGAGATCGCACTGACTCGTGTGTTGAAGCGTACTCACTAGCCTTGAGAAAGGCTTTCCAACGGTCCGTTGTTGGTGCAGTGAGACGGCGAGTCAGGCGAAGTCCAGCGGCGAATTCTTGAGGCGAAGGAGCGACAGGAATGGTGAAAATAAAAGACCGATTTGGTTTTTACAAAACACACACTAATTTATTTAAGAAATAAGGCTGCATAGCCGGCACGGTTTCATACCGTGTCGGCGTTTCACGGCGCTGTATAACGGTAAAGTACCGTTACTCAGGTAACGGTACTTTTCCCGTTATCCGAGGCTTGTCCGTACGGGCCCCTCTATGCGGGCGACCGCGTTCCCCGCTCCCCGCTCTCCCTTCCGGGCGGGTGGAGCTCAGTCGCCGCATTCGCTCCGTACGGAACACATCAAAATACATATATAAAACGCTTGACAATTTGATGCTTAATGCTACCTTATTTCTATGCTATTCTAATACATATATATATAATAAGTCCAGATGACCGCTACACCTCATAGGAGGCCAGACGTCCGCAACAATCCTTATGCCTTTATTTTACTCAGGCTTTGCAAATTGATAAAGTTTCTTGTATATTGTTGCGCTGCAATATGTTAAAATATGGGTGGACAATGATTTCCGAACCGTCAGGTTTTATGTCGAAACTTTATGTTTATTTAAATCGAAACATGTCAGGAGACTAGGAATGATTAATAGTATAAGTTAAGTTTTTATCTGCGCTATGGCACAATTTTTTTCGGTTTATAATATTATAACACATTATAACACATTGTTGTCGGGCGGTTTTTTCCTCAACCCCGACCGTAATTATGCTCAGACAGTCTGCCGCCCGACCCTCAGTATACTAATCACAAGTAACCACAACACCCAATTCCCATATCGCTCACTCCTTTCAAGAACGTCATAAATCAAAAAACTTGATTTTTCAGGAGAACGTTTTTAAAGTGTAAAAATATAATACAATGTATTAAAAATAAATACCAAGCCACTTGTTGAACTTTTTACTGTGCAACAGATCTTTTTAGGTAAAACCTGAGTGTTTTTTCTCCATTTGAAAAATATAAAGTATAATTAAAAAAATAATTAAACAATACATTTTCTTAAAAATGCAAAAACAACATTTTCTGCCCTGTAGCGGGTAAATATCAAGTTAAAAATATGCCGCTTTTGCTGGGATGTAGTACATTTTCTGGGCATTTCATTAAAATTCATTGCATTAAAAATTGAAGTTTTTCGATTTATGACGTTCTTGAAAGGAGTGAGCGATATGTACAATGTTTTTTGGCGTCTCTTGCGCTCTACCAAAAGTAAGCAAATAGAACGCTTATAAGCGTCTCCAGCTCTCTGCTAACAGTATGTAAAAGATGCTTATAAGCATTTCTTGCAAATAATGTGTTAATAGGATGATAAAAAATCCACAAATATTAAACATTAATAAAAATAAATACTAGTGTTTTACACTCTAATATTAATTTAGTATTCCCCTTTAATGGTCCCTGAAGCGCAGGAGTGATCACCTTGCCTTCATGTAAGTAACAATCAAGATAACACTGAGTCAATATGATGCAGTGCCTTATGCACCATTAGGTGCGGATAAGGGTTAATAGTAATTCTTTTCGTTATTCTTTCATGTATGTATGTATGTGATGGATGAATAAATATCTTTTTATAGTCATTTTCGTGTTTTTTTTTACATGATATCTACTTTCGCACACATTTTCAGTAACCAATGAAGTGCAAAAGTCGAGGGCCGCCTGTATAGTGTTAACAGACTTTGTGATATCCTTCCAGGGTTCGCGGGGAGAGCAGGAGCGGCTGCTGCGCACGTCGTGCACGCTGTACGTGGGGAACCTGTCCTTCTACACCACGGAGGAGCAGATCTACGAGCTCTTCTCCCGCTGCGGAGACATCCGGAAGGTCATCATGGGCCTGGACAAGTACAAGAAGACCCCGTGCGGGTTCTGCTTCCTGGAATATTACACGAGGGAAGACGCCGAGGCCTGTATGAGGTAATTGCTAACGGTTTTTTTTTTTAAATAATTATTTGTTGCCTTAGAAAATTCTCCTTGCTTATTATGTACAAGGATTTAAAGCATATTTAGTTCATATGTCTTATAAATGGTAGTGGATGTATATAACACTCTCCTTATCATTCATCGTTTACTTTGTGTAATACCACATTTTAATTAATCTTTTTATTTCAGATATGTTAATGGAACTAGATTAGATGACAGAATTGTGCGCTCTGATTGGGACGCTGGTTTTGTGGAAGGAAGACAATACGGAAGAGGAAAGACTGGCGGACAGGTAATTCATTTCCTTCCTTACCTTGGACCGTATCCAGCTTTTACTTTTTGGGTATTCGTGGATGATATATTTTCCAATACATATATTACCGATGGAATTTCAACTCAGTAAACTCATTATTCAGATCATTGTTCCGTCGCGTGTGTGCCGCGGCACACTGCTGTACCGTGATGATTACTCACAAGTGATAGTCGACGTCAGGGGGACCTGACATGACACAAACAGAAGAAGAAAATTCATCCCATCACTAATATGATTTTGTTTTATTTATTGTTTCGGCATTTACTTTGTGGTAATACATGATATTATTAACCTTTCCCTCCCGGTGATATGTATTTACTACAACTCGACATTTCAAATGAGAATATCAATATAAAATATAATAGATACGGGCTCACAAATTTTGTATTCCTCTGTAGTATAATTATATATTTCATGAAAGTATTATAACATAAAGTTATTCATTTGCATCGACAGAAATAAATAACTAGTAGAAAAAAAATGGGAATAAAATCACCAATGCACAAACGTTTCTGTTTTCGTGTGGCGTGCTTTGTAAGTATTCGTGCATGTCGCATGTCGTAACGTGTTTACTCCGCCAGTCCAGTAGTGTGCGGATTGTCTTGCCCGACGATCGTGTCACACTACGCCATTTATAACGGCCATAATGTCTTTTTTTAGAGCTAACATTACAAAATTGTTATATTTCAACTTCAAATATGGTCAATAAAAGCAACATTTAGGAATATTCACATTTTTCCCATTTTTAAACCACATTCTCATATGGTGTACAAAATACATATCACCGGAGCGCACGGAAGTTTTTAGCATCGTTAGGGAAGGGTTAAAGAAAACAGTTGTTTTTCTTTACCACTTGAGTTTATTTTATGATGACTAGTTTCGGAAGCCCTTCCATCTTCAGGTCTAAATAAAAACTAATACATAATAAATAATTAACTGTTCTATAAATAAGGAGAAGGGTAGTTTAAATTTAGACCTGAAGATGGAAGCTTAGCTTCCTAAACTAGTCGTCATAAAATAAATTCAAGGGATTAAAAAAACGAGTGTTTTCTTTAATCTTCTTCTTCTTATTATTATTATAGGCCTTGCGGCCTGTTTTTAAGAGGGATTAGCCTCCTCGACGTCGATTCCCAGCTATCGACCCATCTCTTTGGTGGTCTGCCCGGGAGTCGTCTACCATGGGATTGGCCGTACAGTGCGATGTGGGGGAGTCTGAATGGTTCCATTCTCCTCACATGCGCATACCATTGTCTCCTTCGTTGCCTTCCCCACCTAACGACATCTTCGATCTTGCATATTTCCCTGATCCTGGCATTTCTGATTCTATCTCGAAGACATTATATTACATATATTATTTAATTACATATATTATATTACATATATTATCATATTATATATATTTTTAAAGAAGTTTTCTTTAATAATATATGTAATATGGTTTTATCTATGACAAAAAATTAATTACATGATTTTTTTCTCTTTATCAGGTCCGTGACGAATACAGAATGGACTATGATGGAGGAAGAGGCGGTTATGGGAAGATAATTGCCCAAAAGGCTGTGCCCAATGCAAACGACCACCGAATATCTCACTCATAACTAAAAACGTATAAGTTATTTTTATTTTTAAAGCGTCTGATGTGTGTCCATATATTCAGTCAACTGAAAATGAAACGGTTATTATATTTTCCTCCGTATTGCGAATTGAGTATCAATACATAGTACCATCCTGTTACTGTCTAAAATTCTTCAAATGAAAATCCTTATTTACAACATTTTGAGTGTGTCCAAATGTGGATTATCTCCAGTTAGGAGTTATTATTGACATCTCAACATAGGCGAGGAAGAATATGGAAGTCTGGACATTTACGGGGTTTACTATAGGCTTGTGTAAGCGATCACTTTACATACGTGTAACATTCACCAATTCTACCCATGATTTTGTCATGAGGTTGCCCCACACTATTCAAAATCTTGAAACTTCTAGATAAGTATGTGAATATAATCCAGGATTTGGACCTCACATACAAACGAAAGAGTCTCTGCTTAATAAAAGCTTTCCTCATGCCACCATAGATGTCTTTAGTGAACTTGCGCATACTGTGTTACGAGTTCTATCTATAAATCTAGAAGTTTCAAGAATTTGAGTAGTGTGGTTGCCAATCGTGGGTGGAATTGGTGAATGTGATCACTTAACCAGCCTATGATAGGTCATATGCCATGTTGATGCTTAGACCTTCATATTCTTCTTCATCTATGTTGAGATGTCGAAAATGTCAACGTCAAAAATACATGCCTCTTTTGGCTAAAAGAGCTTTGATTATTATGCGATAAAGTTGCGCAACCTGCTTTCATCATCCGCAAAGTCATTAAAAAAATAAATTAAGTATAAAAGAGCTGTTGATAAATGGATAACGGAAGTGGGTACATTTGAAATAGATCGCATCATTCGGCCATGTCGTATTTGATTGTATGTCATAAACGATTTTCTTTTATAAAGTTTTATAAATAAGTATTGTAAAATGTGCACTCGGCACGGAAAAACTCAGTGAGGGCACATTATTGTGATTTGTAATTATGTGTAGAAATATATAAATAAATGCCCGGAACACCAATCACTTGTTGCCTGGGGTGTTTACAGGTGTATGTGAGCTCTGCATTGGTCGGATTTGTAAAAAAATCATATTACTTCATTCTGCCAGACATTGAAAGACAAAAATTCTGTAAATTACATCATTGTGCTAAAATGTCAATTGATGACTTATTTCTTTTGTTAGTAATAGGATAATATATCGCTCACTCCTTTCAACAACGTCATATTTAAAAAAAAACTTGATATTTCAGGAGATTGTTTTTATGGGGATGTATTAAAAATAAATATCAACCCACTTATTGAACTTTTTACTGTGAAACAGATCTTTTTAGGTAAAACTTATGAAGGTTTTTTCTCCATTTGAAAAATATTTAGTACATTTAAATAAATAATTTAATAATATGTTTTCTTCAAAATGCAAAAACAACACTTTCTCCCCTGTAGCGGGTAAATATTAAGTAAATAATATGCCGCTTTTGCTGGGATATAGTACATTATCTGGACATTCCGAAAACATGCACAACTGAAAATTAACGATTTTTTATATATGACGTTGTTGAAAGGAGTGAGCGATTTGTCGAAAACATTGGATTTTTCTCAATCGTTACTATTTTTATGTGAAAGAATGAAGTATTTTTATCATCGTAGGTTGTAATACAAAACGTTGTAATACAAACAAATGTATAATTTGATCAAAATATAACTTCCTGCCACAATTTGTAGTTTTCTTTATTTTATGTATAGTATAACTCAATTGGGCTTTTTTAACCTTTCCTTCCTGGTGATATGTTTTTACTACAATTTGACTCTAATAATGGAAACTGACTGGAGCATTTCGTCGTAACATCGCTCGCGGCGAGCATCACCGAGCATCCGAAACTATGGATGAAGCGCTTGACTCGCTGCACTGACTGCCCAAATGCTCGCATCGTAACGTGTTACGTTACGACGAAGTGTTCCGGCCAGTCTCCACCTTAATAGGTACGGACTAAGTATTTTTTTATTCCTCCGTAATATAATTACGTATTACATAAAAATATTATAATGTATAGTTATTTATTTGTAGCAACGGAAATAAATAATTTGTGAAAAAATCGGGAGTAGAATCACCAATACACAAGCGTTTCCCAGTGTGTGCGTGTGAACCGTGCTTTTTTACACACGGCTTGATGCTATTTCCGCCAATCTCCATTCAGTAGCGCACAAGTCGTCCTCTGTGGTGGTTGTGCCGACCACGCCAGCTATGGCGGCTACTTGAGATGTTTATTTTCTTATTTTTAGATACTTATCAGAGCTAACATTACGAAATTGTTACATTTCAACTTCATCTATGGTCAAGAAAGGCAGTTAAGAAAAATTCACACTTTTCCTATTTTTCACGTTTTCATATGGTGGATAAAATACATATCATCGTTGCACGCAGAAGTTTTTAGCACTGTAAGGGAAAGGTTAATAACCATGAAAATGATTCCCTTATCGCCTGATATCGCACAAGTATTTTATTTTATTTTTTATCTCTTAATGTTTTTATAGTTATTATAACATAATTGTGGAATTGTTTAATTGGCTTTATTTTTATGAATGTAACTATTTTTTATTATATACTTTTTTAAATGTAAAGCTGTACAATTCCCGAACAAATAAAATAAATAAATAAAAAATAGATTAATAAAAGTATAGATGGAGAGAGCCGATATACCGGAAATTTCCGGAGGTCACGATCCATCTGCCACAAGGGATACAACCAAGAAGTAAAGATGAAGACCAGGTTTGTATTCAGCATGCAAAATACTTATCAGGAACGCAGACTGGTTTTGTCGTAATTTAATACATTGTTGGCGGGTAGTTTATTATTCTACCCCGACCCCAATTAGTATACTACTGTGGCAGCCTACACATATAATGTACATCGAATATGGCAACTCAAGCTCAACGTAGCGAGCTACCTTCACGAGACCAGAAAAGAACGGAACGAGCGAGCCCGCCACACTTCGTCGCCACCCGTCCTCAGATCGACACGTACTTCAACTGTTCTCATATTAGAGTCACTCGATTATCCTTAAGTATTTTCTTGATTGTAATTTGATAGAACTAAATAAATTTGTGTTAAAAGTAATCCGCTTTCATCTTGCTCCCCTTCTGATAAATTAAAGTGGTATTCAACTAGAAACCATACTACTAAGGGTCATATACTAATCACAAATAACCGCAAACCCAACTTTGATCAGTACAATGTTTTTTGGCATCTTGCGCTGTACCAAAAGTAAGCAAATCGACGCTTATAAGCGTCTCCTACTCTCTACCAACAGTATGTTAACAGTATGAAAAGAAAGAAAACATACATTGCACACTTATAAAGCAATGAAAATATTTTAAAAAATCTATGAAACAATGAAATCAAAAATATTTAAAATGCTAAGTGAGAGCAATGTTTGGTATGGCGAGTGTTGCCATCACGTTCAACAGATGACGCCACCATTGCCATAAAAAAAAACTTTAAAAGAAACACCTTTTTACCTATCGACAGGTAAAAACACACATTTCGCTCACTCCTTTCAAGAACGTCATAAATCAAAAAACTTAATTTTTCAGGAGAACGTTTTTAAAGTTTAAAAATATAACACAATTTATGAAAAATAAATATCAAGCTACTTATTGAACTTTTTACTGTGCAACAGATCTTTTTAGGTAAAACCTGAAGGTTTTTTCTCCATTTGAAAAATATTTAGTATGTTTAAAAAAATAATTAAACAATACCTTTTATTCAAAATGCAAAAACAACATTTTCAGCCCTGTAGCGGGTAAATATAAGGTTAAAAATATGCCTCTTTTGCTGGGATATAGTACATTTTCTGGGCAATCCGAAAACATGCACAACTGAAAATTGACGATTTTTGATTTATGACGTTCTTGAAAGGAGTGAGCGATTTGTTAATGCTATTTTAACTTTAAGAGGTTTGAGATTTTGAATAAACTTACATTTACATTAACATTCTAAGCTAATGCTTGTATAGATATATTTTATTTGTATCAATAAAATGAAATTTTAGAGATATGTTCTAATTTAGACCTGTCATTTGGCTGACTTAAGCCCTGGGATGCTCTGACTTCCATTTCCTTTCATAAAAAGAGAAACAATACATGTTTCATATCAAGTTGAGACACCTATAGTATTGATATCTCATCCGTAGGGTGAATAATCCAGTGTCTGATATAATAAAAAATATTAATAATGACAAATTTAATTACCCAGAAATTAGTTGCAGATAAAGAGTTGTTCAATACATTATTTGGTATAAGGTTTATCTGTATTATCATGTTAACATCGATTGATAATAGAGCAATCAATTGCCTTTTACATTTACGATAAAAAAAAAATATAAGACTTTTCTTGGAATTATATACATGATATTAAATACGAATACTCAATGAATGATTACTTATATTACTTATTGATTTTACATAAACTTTGTGGAATGGCATGTTGATTATTAAAAATTAAACACTTGTATTAGACCATTAATTAAGTTTTATTTCACACGACTAGTTGCGAAAACTACAGATTTTTCATTGACAGGTGCTTACAAAAACTAACAATTCTGTCTGTCGATGATAACATCTGTAGTTTTCAAAACTTCTTATGTGAAATGAAACTCAATTAGTACAAGTAAATGATAAATGATTATCAGAATATATACATTTTATTTTCTTCTTCTGAAGATTGTTTCGCTCTGATATTTTTAAATGGCTCATGGAAGAGCATTCCATGGTATCAGATCCGCAACAGCAAAGACGCACTTGCCAAATTTAATGCGTTAGTAAGTTCATTTTATCAAACCCGACCCTAATTATACTCCGACAGTCTGCCACCTGACCCTCAGTATACTAATCACAAGTAACCGCAAACTCAATTCTGATCCATGCAATGTGTTTTGGCATCTCTCGCGCTCTACCAAAAGTAAGCAAATAGAATGCTTATAAGCGTCTCCCACTCTCTACCAACAATACGGTTAAATTTGGCACAAGTATAAGGCCCGTCAATGTAGTCAAGAGGCTGTATGTACCATTGCCTTACATTGTTTGTTAAAATGTAGGGGCAAATAGAGTGGGAGACGCTTATACCTAAGCGTTTTATTTGCTTACTTTTGGTAGATAGCGAGAGACACCAAAAAACATTGCGCAGGTGAAAATTGGGTTTACGGTTACTAGTGATTAGTATACTGAGGGTCGGGCGGTAGATTGGATTGTCTTGAATTTTTTACAGATGCTTCCTCATGTTGAATCAGATAAATGATTATGACCTTTCGAAATGTGAAGGTTTTTCATCTCTGTTCTATCTGATCAGTTTTGCTGCATTGATCCAAAAGAAGGATGATTTTTTTTTCAAGAATTAATTTTGTTTAAAAATTTTATTTTAACATATATATGAACATACAAATACTTAAATTACTATACCTATATATTAAAGCTCTGAGATGTGATTGTAAATGAGTACTATGTCGTATTACTATGAAATAACGCAGCCCTTGCAATTTTTTTTCACGGCACACTGTTTAGTTCCTGAGTTGTGTTCAATGGTTCGAATTGCTTCCAGAAATGCTTGATCAAGATTTATTTGCTCCTTAGAAGAACATTCCAGAAAAACAGCGGCTCTGAAATGAGACCAAAATTATTAGTTGATCTAACTATGAAAATTCGCATAGTAAATGTATCAATTTTAGATGGTAATATGCAGGGATTTTTTTAAAAAGAAAAATGGTCTTGGAACTCACTTCATGTCAAGCTTTTTACTAAAACAAATCTTATTTGAATATCATTTAAACGAAATTTTAAGTAACTTTTTCTGTCATTTTGACAAATTTTATAAATTCAGATTGTAATTACGTAAGCGCAAACATTGTTTCATCTAATTGATTTTAAAAATTAAAAAAATATATTTATCTGTGATAAAAGGTGCCGGAACGCCGTTCCACCATGTTACATGGAAAAAAAGCCCCGCTAATATGTTTGGGATGATAATGTAAAATTATATATTTTGTGGATATTTTTTAAAGTAACATACCCTAGTTTTTTAGCCAACTTTAGCCCTTCTTTTGTTTTCACCAGATCTTTGCCAGTTTCTTCTGTTCTGTAATCAGATTTTGTTCCTGGAATACATAAAAAAGTCTTTTATGTATATTTTACTTGAGAGAACTGACTAATTATCATGCTCCTTCACCGCAGGGGTAGGTAGAGAAAATAGAATGCCACACCAATCAGTCTTTTCAACTTAGCCTTTTACACATGCATACATCTCCTCATGCATACCTGCCGATTGTTCCGACTCTCGATCTGACCATTTTCAAGTATTTGAAATACTTGATCATGCCAAGTTTTCCTTAGTCTTCCTCTACTCCTATTTCCAACTTCATTCGCCTCATAAATTCGTTTTACTGTTCTTTCCTCACTTATTCGTTCCACATGTCCAAACCATCTCAACACACCTATCTTAATTTTATCAATAATTTTATTTATTTAGAAATTTAACAGAATATAAATACATTTACAATAATGAATAACAAATAAAACAGGTAATTGTAATATTTTAATTACAAAATTTCACAAATGTTAAATGAGTTAAAAGTAAACAACAAGAATAAAATATAGCAAAAGTTAAGAAGATTAATGGGCAGATTTAATTTGGAGCTAAAGTAAAAATAGTAATAAAAAAAACATAAACAGTTATAAGATGTAAAGTGGAGAAGAGCAATAAAGTAAAAATAAGTGCTATAAGGCACAGCAAAAAAAAAAAAACAGTAAACACATAAAACAGAAAACATACGCAACAGATACGTAGCTATTCATATATTGATACGTAGTATCAATATATTAATACATAGTATCAATAAATAATGATTATCTCAGTCTTGCATTCATTCCTTATTTCACCATTCAAACATCTATCATACCTCGTTTCGCACTTCGGGATCGCATTTTTTCTTTCACCCTTTTACCAACTCTATGCTTCACTTCATACATTCATACTTCATATATTTGCATTGGAACCAGAATTCTGCTGTGAACTGCCAGTTCAGCTTTCGCTGATAGGTATATTTGATATAGCTGATTAAAATGCACTGTCCATTCTGTTCCCAGCATTTACTCTCCTTTCTATATCTTTATAGATTTTTCCTTCCCTAGAAAACACGCTTTGAATGTGTTTAGTTAATTTTATTTCAAAACTGTAAAAAATTCAAACAAAAATCATTTTCAATAGAAGTTGCTTATCTTTTGTTTTAGGGATTAACTTTATTAATTTATTGTGAACTATAGTTTACAATAAATGAATAAAGTTATACACATCCACTTCCTTTTTTAAGAGATATAAACTAAATATGCTATTAATCCTTGTACGTAATAGGCAAAGAAAATTTTCTAAGGCAACTGACAAAAGAAATACAAATTGCTTGAATGATTTTTTTCCCCTACTCACGAAGCTAAATTTGGTGTAATATTTGGTGAAATCAGATACAAATGAATAAACATTGACTTACCTACTAAAATAAAGGGTATTTTATTTTTATGTGTGTTATTTTTACTAATAATGGGGAACCATCGGTGGGAAATATTGTCAAAAGATTTCCTTTCGTCTATTGCGTAACACATTATAAAGCAGCTGGTCTGTAAAACAAAGAAAATATCATTTGTTATACAAGTTTGTCACTTCTTGGACGTTTTACCTCCAGCTATCTTTAGCAGAATGCAGACTGTCAATTGCTTTACAACACAATACCTGACCTTCCATTTTATTTCTAAAGCATCGGGCATTTTATGTCCAATTTTAAATGGTTTTTCCTGATTTTATCGAGAATGTGGTACCACCTTTCTCTATAACTGATTATTTTATCCTGGATTAACCAGATACTTTTTATCAAATTACTGTTTTATTTATTACCGTTATTTGAAAAAAATACAGTGATGCCTCGTATAACAAAAGCTGCCACTTCAAAAACCAACTTCTGTTTGTCTATTACGCGACTCACATACAACGAACCGTGCTTCACACAGCGGACTGTATCGTTTTTCATCTTAATGCCCCAAGGTCGCACGCAGCCAATGCACTTGTACATAGAGCTGACAACTGAAGAGCTCCAAGCACTTCTAATCCAGCAACATGATAAAGCTCAAAAGGAAGCTTCATCTGATAACAAGGTGGAGCAATCAAATCAAATAATCTCAACTGCTGCCATCGGGGATATCCTGTTCAAATGGTGAGAGGTTCAGGAATTTACCGACACTCGCTATCCAAACTCAGCTGAGACCAACAGGGTCAACCATCTCTACAATACGACACCCTTGCCAGTAGTTGTTGAAGGAGGAGAAAGAGACAACCTTGGAAAGGTTTTTCAATAACCTAGCAGGCAAGAAATAAACTTTTTCTTGTAATAATAAATTATTATTTTATTGTTTATTATTGAAATGCTTTATTTAAGGATGGAATAAGAGGATTTGACCCTGCAAGCCTTGATAGACGTTCCTAAATCTGAGTCTGACTAAAAAATAAAAAATAAATGTTCTTTTCCTTCTTCTTGGTGTATGTTTTTAAGGACCTTGTGGTATGTTTTTAAGAGGGATTAGCCTCCAGCAATGTCGATTCCCAGCTGTTAATCTATCTCTTTGGTGTGCCTAGAAGTCGTCTACCTTGGGGTTGCCGTGCAATGCAATGTGGGGAGTCTGGATTGTTTCATTCTCCTCACATGCGCCACCATTGTCTTCTTCATTGCCTTCCCCATGTATGTATGTACAGAAATAATAAGTATCTTTTTTCTGTTACAGAACCATATTTTATGCTTAATGATTTTTTTTAAACATGTATTGTTGTGGGAAAACGTTTTTTTAAATATTTTTCCTATAACAAATTTTCTCCAGTAACAAATGTATATATATGTGTCGCCTACTTTAAAAATCCGCCAGATCCATGTAAGTCGATTTTACAAAAAATGCAAAATTCTTCGGGTAACATTCATGTTTCAAAGATTTGTCTATCATTAGATAAAATATTATGAAATGGAGAATTTTCCCATTTTTCTTTTACAAACAAGAGACACAAACCGATAATGATGTCATCTTAATTTTAGACCTATCCCCGCTCTCTGATTGGCCGATATGGGCCAGAAAGCAAGTTTCATGGATATAGCGGAATTTGAAATACAACACTGTTTTTAAGTATTTTTTAGCAGGGTTTTCAAGTATTTAAATATTTTAAACAATAAAACCCACAATTGGCATTCCGATAAAGCGTTTAATTAAAGCATTAAAATCTTATAAAATTGGATCAGGCGGATTTTGAAATTTGGCGACACATATAGTCAATTCCTATTGTCTAATATAATACATGTTTTCAGAACTTACATTCTTATGAAAATGTGATCTCAGTTTATCGTAATTCTCTGATCCGGATGTGTCCATAAGTATAGAGGGATGTTGAGTTCCATCCACCTCAATAGTATGGGAGTAATATTCACACCTGAAATTTAAAAGATAAGAATAATGTTTTATTAAATTTTGAAATACATTGATTTATATATATATATATATATATTTTTTTTTCAAAACATATTACAAACATAAGTCATATATACATATAATCTTCCCGATGAGTAATCTGTATTTCTCATTTTGGGACATGGGATTAAGGTTAACAAGACTGGAACCCAAATAATAAAGTAACAAAAAAGATTTTTTTTAAATTCTGTTGATTCTGTATATTTGGGAAGTATATCTAGGGATGGAAAGATTGATAAAGACATAGAAAGGATGCTGGGACCAATATTTATTAATTTATATCTGAATTCACTAAATGTTTTACCAATTTTAGTTGTGTGAGAAACAAAAAATTAATTCAAGCAACTTAAGATAATTTGTGATTGAATCTCTTATAGATTTGGAATAAAATTAATAAAACACATTAACATGTCTTCTAGGGATGGAAAGATTAATTAAGATAAAGAAAGGAGAGTGAATGGTGCACTGAAATTAGTTAAAGTAAATAAAATGGAGTTGGCAAAAGAAGGATGAAAGCAGACTGAATGCAGTCAAATTGCGATCCCTCAGACGAATGTGTGGCAAAACGATGTTTGATAGATGTTCGAATGATGAAATAAGGAAAGAATGCAAGGCTGAGATAAGCATTATCGATAAAATTAAGAAAGGTGTGTTGAGATGGTTTGGACATGTGGAACATATGAGTGAGGAAAGAACGGTTAGACAAATTTATGAGGCGAATGTAGTTGGAAAAAGAAGCAGAGGAAGACCGAGGAAAATTTGCCACAATCAAGTATGTCAAGTACTTGAAAGTGGTCGGGTCAGGAGTCGTAATAATCGTTGGGTATGAGGAGGTGGATGAATGTGGCAGAGGCGAAGAATGTTTGTAAAGACAGAGTGGTGTGGCGTTTGATTCTTTCTGCCTGCGGGGAATGGGCGTGATGGTTAGTTAGTTAGTTTGAATAAAAACCTAACAGAGAAAGCTAAACTAGGAGTACACAACGGAGTTCTGATTATGGGACTGAAGCATGGAGTTTGCAAAGAAGAATAAAAGTTTTCTGAATGCAGTCGAAATGCGATTCCTCAGAAGAATGTGCGGCAAAACGATGTATGATAGATGTTTGAATGGTGATGTAAGGAACGAATGCAAGGTTCAGATTAGCATCATTGATAAACTTAAGAAAGGCGTGTTGAGATGGTTTGGGTAAAACAAGTTTATGAGGTTAACGCAGTTGGAAATAGAAGCAAAGGAAGACTGAGTAAATTCTGGCATGATCTAGTATTTCAATTACTTAAAAGTGGTCAGCACGAGAGTTGAAAAATCTATTGGAGATGTGCATCTCTGGCCGCTTTTTATAAAGCGTGGTGAGTTTGTTTTGATATATTTTTTAAAGTATGGATATTAAGATTAAAAGGTAAATATTAATGTTTTATAATGGAATAAGAATTTTTAAATATTGTAAAAGTTAAACCAGATTTTTTCATCCATCCCGTTAAGTCTGAATTTAAATATTATAATCCATTGAATTGTGTACCTACCTACTAATCCACTAAATTAAAGCAGATTAATTTAAAGCACTATAGTAAATACGTATAATCCAACTGTCGTAAAAAGAAAATAAACATTTTTTTTTTTTTTTTTTTTTTTATTCATTTAATATATTTACATTTTTATTTATAACATAATAACATTTGAATCATTTATACATATGTAGAACTTTTATATTTCGATTCGCTGTGCCTCTCCATAAAAGAGTCTGTGCTCTTGTGCTTGGAAAGGGACTTACACTCGTGGTTTAATGTTATATAATAAAAGATATAATAGTTTTTTTAATATATTTTTTTAAAGATTTAAATGTATAGAGCTTTAATTTTTTTCTTGAGGATTTTTATATCATCTATTTTTTTTATTTCTTTAGGGAGTTTATTGAAATGTTTGATTGCCAAATATTTGAAGTTTTGCTGAAATTGCTTGGTGTTGCATTTTGGAATAGAAAAATCGTTTGAGAATCTCGATGATAAATTCTTTGTTAAATTTAAATAGTTGTCACCCTTTAGTATTTGAAAAACTGCGGTTTTTTTATAAATGGATTCTATATTTGGGACTTGAAATTTTTTAAATAATAATTTTGTTGGAAATATGTTTTTTTTTTTCAAGATGACTTTAATTATGGTTTTCTGTACTATTTTCACTGAGTTCAGTATGTTGTTGTATGAGCCTCCCCATGCAATAATGCCATACTGTAGTAGTGAGTGAACGATAGCATAGTAAACTCTTTTTAGGTTGTCGATGGTTAGTATGTTTCGGATTCTAATGAATATATATGTGCATTTTCTTATTCGTTTTACTAGTTCATTAATGTGACTATGGTATTTCAAATGTTGGTCTATTATTACACCTAGATATTTTATTTCTTTTTTTGGACATAAAACAGAACATAAGTTTTTGCAATTTGAATCCCTGCAGTCACCATTGTGAACTGTAATTTTTATATTTGTCGGTATTTTGAGTTTATGGATACAAAATGGGATAAAGAATGTTTTATCTGTATTTAGGGATAACAGATTATTGTCAAACCAGAATTTTAGGATTTTCATGTCCTTATTTGCGCGATCATTTACGGTATTCCAGTTGGGTCCGTTTATAACTATTGCGGTGTCGTCAGCATAGGATATTATGTTACCGCTGATGTTTTGGTGAAATATGTCGTTGACGTAGATGATAAATAGTAAAGGGCCTAAGACTGTACCCTGAGGTATACCGAAATTACTAGTAAGGGGTTGGCTATAGGCTTCATTGATTTTGACAATTTGGGTTCTTTCGAGAAGATAACTCTGGAAAAGTTTTAAGGCTTTACTCGTAATTCCGACAGATTTTAGTTTTAATAGTAGTTTATCATGAGAAATACTGTCGAAAGCTTTTCTTAGGTCGACAAAAATTCCTATACAGTTGAGTGATTTATCGAGAGAATCTTGAATGATGTATGATAGTTTGGCAATTGCATCTTGTGTGCTTCTTTTTTCCATGAATCCATATTGGTTTTCATTGATTATATTAAATGCGTCTAAATATAGAATAGAGCCTTGTAATACTTTGTTTTTCTTTTATTTTCCAAATATTTTGACAGATAAGTACCTACCTTGTTATTGTTTTCATATCTACCATAGATAAAATTATTTGATTGTTTTTCGAAATAAGAACTTCTAGATCACATGTTATTTGGGTGCCCGTAAAATGACGGCTACCCGAGTTTCCTTTCAGACCTTTCCAGCATTAACATTCCATTTCTTACTAACATCTCAATCTTATTAACATCCTAACAAACTTTTATATTAAATAATTTGTAAATTTCTCAAAATGAATTGTATAAATTTGTAAAGGTGAAGGTATGATGTAAAATAACTCACTAAACAAACCAACATTACTAATAAAACAAACCCCACTATTTTTTTAAAATTACCTAGCATCCAAGTGACTCTGAAATTATGCAACACCGCTTATTATGACCCTACTCGGGCTTCAACTTTTTAAGTTTCATAGCCTATGCCTACTCGTGAGTGGATTTACTCTTTATGTTTTAAGTTACTATAATTTCATGTAATTCATGAGTGAAAATTCTAGGCAAAAACACTCACAACTAACCCCACTGACAGAAATACTAACATTTTAAATAAAAAATTACTCGACACTGGCTAGAGCACCCTTCAAGGGTGAAATGCCATTAAAAAAGAAGAAGAAGAAATGAGACCTTATTTACGATTGAAAAAAATAAAACATACTTCCATCGGTTCTGGGTAACTTTTATTTTCAATATTTTAATATAGAACATTTAAATATTGAAAATAAAAGGAATTGTCAAAAATGGCGCCGATTTTCAGTAGCCACGATACAGTACAGTAACGACGATAAAATCATTATATTATATAAAATGAGGAATGTGATATTTGGATAAATGTTTTATATTCCAATGACGCGCCTTCCAAAGATGGCCTCGCTTATCTTATCAGGAAGTTCATCAATTGATTAATATCTTATTTTAATTAAATTTGATTTCCATTTGTAAAATTTACATTAATTAATAATAATGATGCAAAAAAACTTTGTAAATTTTGACATCTCAACATAGATGAAGAAGAATGTTTGGATATTTACATAAACTGGTTTAAAGCCCAGTATTCGTTAAGTCGCATCTTAATTTTCTCTAAATCCAGGTAACATTTTACGAAATTGATTTTTTTCTTGCATTGAAAAAATTAGTTTTTATTCGAAATAATTACATGGTTTTGAAAAGAAAAGAGTTATTGAAAATTAAGGATTTATAAAAAAAATATATAAAAATATTTTTTCTATACATATTCGAAAAAACAAAAATATATCCAATATACGTTCTTAAAAAAAAAACGTACGTGAGCAGAAATGTGACCTCTCCGGTGGTCTCCGGTGGAATGCTGGGCCTTCTGTGATCATTTTACACACGTGTGTAAAGTGATCACATTAGACACAAACATACTTTCATTGTTTGACAGTTGATCATATTATACCAATATGTATTTAACAAAATGTACCGTTTAAAGCATGGGTGGTCAACATTTTCTGTAGCCGGGCCAGATTTTAGGTATGGGATATCCTACCGGGCCGTAAAACAAATTTGTTTTAATATTAAAACCAACCAAGATCATAAACAATCATTGCATATCAGGCATGTTGGCTTTGTTTTAAATTCCACGAAAAAATAGTATATACTCCGTTTGTCTTAAAAACTTCTCAGTTCTTCTGTTACTCTTTTCTTCTTTAGTCCAACGTCTTTACTACTTGACGCCATTATGGGTCTTGAAATTGCCAGGATAGTGAAATACACCCATATATGGGATATGATACGAACTACGCACGATGGAATATTCTTTTGGTGGTTTTGTATCCACAATTTTTTTTTAAAATTTGTTCCTTACTTTGTGTTTTCTCATTTATTTCTTTTAAATATGCTTCTTGTGCCTATTTATTATACTTGTTAATTGTTTTTATATGTTGCCATGTATTAGTATTAGTTTTGGTTATTTAAAAAAAATCATTTTTGTTACTTTATTATTTGTGTCCCAGTTTTGTTAACCTGAATCCCATGTCCCAAAATGAGAAATATAAATTACTCATCGGGAGTATTATATGTATATAGATTTATGTACGTAATATGTTTTGAAATAAAATAAATAAAGGAAAAAATGTGTGATTTGCTCCGCAGGCCGCAAGTAGACACCCGGCGGGCCGCATGCGGCCGCGTGTTGGCCACCCTTGGTTTAAAGTTTGTAATACTACATATATTGGTCATGTTATTAAATATTGTTTAATCATGAGTTGTGTAGATTATAAAAATAAATACGAAGATAAATAAACACATGTTCGAACGGTGAAATAAGGAAAGAATGCAAGGCTGAGATAAGCATTATCGAAAAAATTAAGTAAGTTGTGTTGAGATGGTTTGGACATATCGCTCACTCCTTTCAAGAACGTCATAAATCTAAAATCGTAAATTTTCAGTTGTGCATGTTTTCGGAATGCCCAGAAAATGTACTATATCCCAGCGAAAGCGGCATATTTTTAACTCAATATTTAGCCGCTACAGGGCAGAAAGTGATAAAGTATTTTTTGAAATAAGTATACTAAATATTTTTCAAATGGAGAAAAAACATTCAGGTTTTACCTAAAAAGATCTGTTGCACAGTAAAAAGTTCAATAAGTGGCTTGATATTCATTTTTAAAACATTGTATTATATTGCTAAACTTTAAAAACGTTCTACTGAAAAATCAAGTTTTTTGATTTATGACGTTCTTGAAAGGAGTGAGCGATATGAATCGAATAAGTAAAGAAAGAACAGTATATACAATTAATGAGGCAAATTTGGTTGATAGTAGAAGCAGAGGAAGATCGAGATAAAATAAAGGAGATGCATGAATTTGGAAGAAGCTAGAATTGCTTGCAGAGACAGATTGGTGTGGCGTTCTATTCTTTCTGCTTGCGGGGAAAGGGGCATAATATTTGGTTATTTAGGTTGAAAATGTGCAAATAAAAATATTTACGGATGGATGTTAGAGGTCAAAATAAAATATGGAACAAAGGCAAAATAAAGGAATGGGTAAATGATCAAGAGTTAATTCTATGTAAATTGTAAAATGTATATATTCTTAATTTTTCTCTCTTTTTTGTGTGTATATTAGGTTTAAAAGGTCAGAGGGCTCATGAAGAAGAAAAAGAAGAAGAAGAAGCAGATTTAGTTTAAAATAAAGAAAATGCGAATACTCACGGTGAAGACAAAAGACTAGGGTTGTATTTTTTCGTTATAAAAACGTCGATCATACAAGTTTTCCCCGTCTGGCTGTCCCCCACCAGGGTCAACTTCACTTGGTTTATATTCGGATTAGACAACATTATTTTAAAATTAATTTAAGAACAATATTCTTTATTTTTATTCAAGAATTAATTATCTTAACACCACGTTTCGAACGGACATAACTCGACGCCGAATCACCATGCGTTGTAAAAAAATACGAAGTGTTGCACGGACTTTTAATATGAAAATGCTGACTACTTCGTAGATTACTCTATTTTATATTGTTTGCGTACGTGATAAATAATTATCGTTCTATTGAATCGGTCGAGATGGAGTCGATGATAATTATTTACAGAACGCAATTCGCAATTCTCCATTCTGATAAAAAATCTGGACTATGAATCTCGAGAAATTACCGTGGACTACTAAACTGATGTAGTATTTTGAATAATAATAATTATAAATAATGAATTTGGGTAATTTATGAAGCGTTATTTTCGTTAAATAATTAATTTTACTTTAATTTCGGATTAATACGTATGCATATCGATCGAATATCGCGTATCGTGAATAATAATTAGCGTATTGGTTAGGACGTTTGGCTACTATGCTGGAGGTCTTGAGTTCGATTCCCAGGGACAAATATATATATATATATATATATATATATATATATATATATATATATATATATATATATATATATATATATATATATATATATATATATATATATATATATATATATATATATATATATATATATATATATATATATATATATATATATATATATATATATATATATATATATATATATATATTTATATATATATATATATATATATATATATATATATATATATATATATATATATATATATATATATATATAATATATATTTATATATATATTTATGTTATGTTTTTTTTTACCATTTTAAGACTATGACTATGAAAAATCGAAACAAATTCCATATTTAATCCTCGAATCATCCAAATTTGCATGTTTTTAATATAATATAATTATTTATACAATTTATATTATTTATAAGGACACTTTTTTGCAAGACTTTTTTTGTAATTTTCTAAAATTAGTTGAAAAAAAAAGTTGGTGCTGGATTATATCAAATAAAACAATTGATAACATAAAGATAAAACTATGTAACTTATATTTCTGCGAAGCAAATAAAATTCCAATATTCCGGAAAAATATGGCGTATCTTGTTTTTTTGATCATTTAATTAAATTTTGTAAATATTTTTCTTACAGACAAAACAATAATAAAAATTACAATGCACCGAGATACGCCGGTTCCCGTCTACTCCATTTAACATCGAATGAACGATAAGAATGAAATAATTATGAAAAATATGTATATTTTTCCTCGAAACGATTTTCGATACATATTTTTTAATTCGTCATTATTCATGTGAGTATATTTTCTAAGTAACTAAACTAACATCCACCTTTTCGCAGGGGTAGGCAGTTAGAATAGAAAGCCTCACCAAGCTGTCTTTGCAAACAACCTTCGCCTTTTCCACGTTCATGCAATCTTCTCATGCATAGGATGTGCTTGAACGGCGATGTAACTTTTCTGCAATGAATATTTTATAGAAGAAGTCACTTTAATATTAATAATGTAGTTAATTTGATGACGATTGATTTGATAGGTCTCCCATTAGATAACTGGGACCCAGTTCCATCAGTACAAACTTGGTCAAGAAAATGTAACCCCACAGCTGATGACACTAGGATTAAAAAAGAAAATCAAAGCGTGTAGACGACAACCAAAAGGCAATTTGGAAGTATTTAAATAAAACTGAATGAATTATTTTTCATTTATTTTCTTTTATGTACTCTGTTCATTGTTACTATTTTTTTTAGTTATTTCATGCAAGATGAAGATACAAATAAATGAATAAATGTAAAAACTATTTTTTTATGGGGGGGGGGGAGGGTAAGGGTAGTACCTAAAGGGCGAACCGGTTCTTGAAAATTTTGAATCCCATCACTGAATACGTAGCGTGAATAATCCAGTGTATATTTATAGTATCTGATATAGTTAATAATAATATTATGATTATTTCATCTGATTTCAAGAATTTAAAAAAAACGATGATTTGCAATAATATAAACCAATTATCAAATATGTTTTTTGAACGAAAACAAATAATTTTGTGATAAAGGTAGGTAGTACAATTTTATAATGCAGTTATTCCAAAATTCGCACATATTGTCTTAGAAAATTATATTATACGTCAAGAAACGGGTTGCGTTTATTTGAATTTTAAGAACAGGTACAGAGCGACGGTAAATATTACAAATATCTTTAATCTCGTTTTGTATGGATTTTCGTTTCGTGAATACGATTCTATTCAATGCATAGAACACACGCGATTGGAAGAAATTGGACCCAAATTCAAATCTGGCGTAGTAAGTTATATTGTCTATGGTTATACGATTACAATAATTTTTCTCTATGCTTTTGTGAAATGGGATAAAGGATTGTGAAAAAAACAAAACTAGAACATCGATTTATGTTTTTTTGTGAAGTATGTTTAAATATCAAGATGAATAAAAATTTTGTATATATTTCTTTTAACGTATTTTTTTTGTTTGTTTAGGTACAAAATGCAACGCGGTGGAATGGCGTTCCGGCACCTTTTTTCATGAATATATATATTTTTTATTTTTAAAATCAATTAGTGGAAACAATGTTTGTGCTTACGTAATTACAACCTATATTAATATTAATCGTCAAAATTATAAAAATATAATATTGTAATGAATACAATACAGTGAAACCTGTTAGATTGAACACCACTAGTGCACTGAAAAAAACGTTCAATGTAAGGAGGTGTTCAATTTAACAGGTAAATAAAAAATTATAGAAAAAAAAATTATTTATGCCAATAATAAAACCCTTATCCGCACCCCAATGGTGCATAGGGCACTGCGTCATATAAACGCAGTGTTATCTTGATCGTTTACACATGAAGGAAAGGTGATCAGCCCTCCGCTTCAGGTACCAGTCCAGGGTAATATTGAATAAATATGACAGTGAAAAAATCACTTATATTTTTTTTACCCCCCTTGGGAATCGAACCCGGGACCTCCAGAACGGTAGCCGAGCGTGCTGACCATTACACTACGGAGGCGGACAAAAATTTATGCCAATACAAGTAAATTTTTTATTAAATTTAAAGAAATATATTTATTGTTTCTTTGAGAAATAAAATTCAATTGTCATTTGTTTTACGTTTTCCACTTGGTACTTGCACAACTGATGGCGGACAGAGTTTAAAGTTTGTGAAAGACCTTTGACCTCATGTGTATTGGCAAAATCTTAATGTATATTATAAATGATGTTTGAATATTTTTTTATGTGAGTTTCCGGAACTTTTTTGTTTAAAAAAGCCCTGTAATTATATAAAAGGTTAAAAAAAGATAACCGTGAAACAAATTTCGTGAATTCAAACAAAAAAACATATTTTTTTACTTTCAAACTGTTATTCTTCATGTAACAAAAATAACAACATAAAAACTGTCTTATTTTATAGAATCAAAAGTTTCCTCTTTTCAATTGCTGGTTTTTCGATAATTTTTACAAACAAAAACGAAAAAAATATTTTTTAATACTTTTATACCTGCATATGCAAATAAAATCTAAAAAAAAATTGTGAAGAGTATTTTGAATCAGAGCGATCATCATCATCATCATCATCATCAGCCTGTGTCCGTCCACTGTTGAACGTAGGCCTCCCGCATGAGTCTCTATCCTCTTCGATCCTCCGCCTTCCGCATCCAGGTCACTCCCGCTATTCTTCTTATATCGTCAGTCCATCTTGTAGGGGGTCGGCCGATGCTTCGTTTGCCAGTTCTTGGGCGCCATTCCAATACTTTTTTCAATACCTCCGATTTGCAGATGACATAGTGCTAATAGCCGAATCACCTGACAAGCTTCAAGACATGCTCTACGACCTTAATGAAGTATCGAACAAAATTGGTCTGAAAATGAACATGGATAAAACAAAAGCCATGATCAATAGTCATATTTCCCAGACCTTTGACCCTATTTCCATTGGAGGAACACAAATCAGAGCGATAATTATATAGAATATTATAAAAAAAATATAGAATTTGTCAGAACATAGTAGATAAGTGTACATATCGCTCACTCCTTTCAAGAACGTCATAAATCAAAAATCGTCAATTTTCAGTTATGCATGTTTTCAGAATGCCCAGAAAATATACTTTATCCCAGGAAAAAAGGCATATTTTTAACTTAATATTAACCCGCTATAAGGCAGAAAGTATTGTTTTTGCATTTTCAAGAAAAGGTATTGTTTAATAATTTTTTTAAATATACTAAATATTTTTCAAATGGAGAAAAAATCTTCAGGTTTTACTTAAAAAGATCTGTTGCACAGTAAAAAGTTTAATAAGTGGATTGATATTTATTTTTAATACATTGTATTATATTTTTAAACTTTAAAAACGTTCTACTGAAAAATCAAGTTTTTTGATTTATGACGTTCTTGAAAGGAGTGAGCGATATGTATAAACAACATTTTTAGTGGGTCACAAATCTGGATTATCTCCAATTAGGAGTTATTTTTAACATTATTTTAGACATCTCAACTCAGAAGAATACTCTCGCATAATACGTTTCAAGAATTTGAGTAGTGTGGTTGTCAATCATGGGTAGAATCAGTGAATGTTACACGTGTGTAAAGTGATCTCTAACAGCCCATGACGGTCGTAAGTAAGCTCTGTAAATGACCAGACTTCCATATTCTTCTTCATGCAAAAATAATGTACACAAGTATATAAATTATGAATACAGTAAACCCCCCTTTAACGTTGAGGTAGGTACCTCGTTATCGGATGGAACGTTATAAGGGGTTAACGTTTTAAATTGTATTTTTACACTTTAACCAGCGGAAATGACTGAAATAAGTAATTTAAAATTAAAATGCAATTAAAAAACATTAATCCCATAACGCTTCCCCTGATAACGCGATACCCATCTCAACGTTATAGGGGAGTTTACGGTAATGTATAAATAATAAATCAAAACACGATTTATTTTTCTTCTGAATTTTATTTTCGATAGTTAAAATTTAAGGTTTTGACACTTTGTGGGGATTATTTTAAAATAGAATTTAACAAAGTAAATTCCGATTGAATAAATAATAAAAAATAGACATTCAAAACTATTTTTTTCCAAGGTTAATTAAAATAAATATTGTATAAAAGACATGGTATTTTTAATTAATATTTGGCATACTGTATCACTTTGAAATGTTATTATTCTGACTAAAATAATACTCCAACACTTTGAAACCTGTTTCCAAAATCTTCTGCAAATAATCTAAAACAACGTTCGATTTTGAAGATTTTTGGCATATGACTTTGTTAATGTTGAGTGAGCGATATGTACATTAATTTTTAGTCGGTTTTTCGTGTCTGAGCGATTATTTAGAATGATTTTGACGCCGATTGCAGAAGATAAAGGAAGCAGGCTCCATGATATCGAGTCGTTCTTGTTGTCTATAAGATTCGGCAGCTACTGCTAGCGACAGGGCGTTTCCTAACAGCCGACCGTACTGCCTCTTCGAACACTTCTCTCAGGTTCTCTTTGGTCAACGCGGAGCACTCCATGAAGGCAGCGGCCCTGTAATAAATATATTTATTTATTTAAACTTCTTGTACAGAAAAGAAAAAAGTAGGTACAATGGCGAGGTTATTGCTAAAAGCCAACATCTTCTAACCAACCAAAAACAGACTAGTGATATTGATCAAAACGTTTGATCCCATATATAGCTGTTTGCATCAAAGGGTAGAATAGTACTTGAACATTAAAAAAACATAAATCACAAATTGATGACAATAAGGAAGGCAAAAGAAAAAGGGAGTTTAGGGCAGGAGGTAGAAGGAAAAACTAAGGGAGGAGGTTTGATGGACAGTTAGGATTCTAATGATAAACAGTTATGTCTCAGACGTTTCTTAAAAGTTATTAGAGAAGGTGCATTTGTTTACAAGGAGAGGTAATTCATTCCATAGTCTGGCCGCTTGGACAGAGAAGGAATTACTGAAGAATGATGTGTTATGGCGAGGAATGGAAATCGTAAATTACAAATTGAAATAAAAAAAACATTAATTTCAAAAGATAATAAGGAGGGCAAAGAAAAAGGGAGTTAAGGGAAGGAGGTAGAGGGAAAAACTAAGGGAGGAGGTTTGATGGACAGTTAGGATTCTAATGATAAACAGAATTTGTCTCAGACGTTTCTTAAGTTATTTTAAAACTTAGTTAAAAATAAATCGATCATATAAACATGCGCACATCCTTTTTAGATTTCAATCAGAAAATGAAATGCGAATGCTTAGATGGTCAGCTGGAGGGTCCCTTAGAGATAAAATAAAGAATTCACGCATTCGTGCCTGGCTGTAACAGGCATCAATAGTAAGGTAGAGGAAAGGCAATTATTGAGATGGCATGGGCACATCTAAATAGATAACCCTTATCCGCACCAAATGGTGCATAGGGCACTGCGTCGTATTGACACATTGTTATCTTGATCGTTACTAACATGCAGGGAATGTGATCATTCCTGTGCTTCAGGGACCAGTCTAGGGTGATATTAAATGTATATTATAGTGTCATCAGATCACTAATATTTATTTAAACCCTCTCCCCCTGGGAATCGAACCCGGGACCTCTAGCATTGTAGCTTAATACGCTAACCATTACACCACGGGGCGGACAATAGAAACATAAGCGTTTTATTAGATTTACCATAAGTTTTGTACTGACATTTCTTGTTGGAACTATATCATATAAGATAAGTATACATTTTGACATCTCTACATAGATGCAAAAGAATATGGAAGTCTGGGTATTTACAGGCCTTATGACCTGTCATAGGCTAGTTTAGTGATCACTTTACACACGTGTAACATTCTAATAAATGATTCTATATACCCATGATTGACAGCCACAATACTCATTTTTTGGAACTCCTACATATATCATTAATCTAATATCACTGTATATGTGGGTTCACTAGAGCCATCTATGGATGGATTTGGAAACCATTTATTTAGCAGAGACCCTTGTTAAATAGTATTTTGACAAAATGAACATTATAATAATAATCACATATAAGTTATGGCAAGAGTGTAAATTAGAATTTTATTTAAGTTTTATAATAGGAAATGGATTTTTGTGCGTATAATTCATTTTAAAACCCAACAGATAGCTCGCTATTACGACCCATAAGATTTTTTTTTTATATTAACATGCTTAGAAAAAATAATTTAGAACTTACTTGATTCTCTTTTTCAGTTTTTTTCCTTCCGCATATGTTACAAGGTCGGGTATTTCGTCCTTTTTTTGTCTTAAGTCTAACTTAGTTGCTGAAAAATATTTTAATTCATATTAATTCACTTTTCAAAAGCATATTTTGGATGCAAAATCGTTTATCATGGATTTAAAATACTTCAAATTAAATTAAAAACAATTTTTTAGTATTTTAAATTAATGTTTTACTTAGTAAATACCACTAAATAGTGGTTACTAAACATTACTCAAATTCTTGGAAGTTCTATATGTATGTATGTACATATAAATAAACTCCATAAATATACTCAATAAACTCCCTAAAGAAATAAAAAAAATAGATGATCTAAAAATACTTTAGAGCTCTATACATTTAAATCTTGAAAAAATTACAAAAAAAACACTATTATATCTTTTATTATATAACATTAAACCACGAGTGTAAGTCCCTCTCCAAGCACAAGAGCACAGTCTCTTTTATGGAGAGGCGCAGCGAATCGAAATATAAAAGTTCTCCATATGTATAAATGATTCAAATGTATTATGTTATAAATAAAAATGTAAATATATTAAATGATAATTTTTTTTTATCCAATTCCGAAACATTGTTCTTGAATTACTAGGACTTCACTAGAGTCATCTCGGCTGTCCAAACACAGTAAGGGACATTTTTTGTAGTACGTTTTTTTTTGCATTTATGGACTAAGTAGACTCTACTTAGTCCAAAAATGCAAAAAAAACGTACTAAAAAAAATGTCCCTTACTGTGTTTTAAATTTGGACAGCCGATCTATTGGCGAGATGAATAGAGCACTTATCCAAATGGACACACTAAAAATGTTGTTCATATTACTTACCTACTAATACGATAGGGGTAGTCGGTGAAAAGTGTTTCAGCTCAGGAAACCATTTGCTTTCTATATTATGATACGAGGCTCTACTTGATATTGAGTAACACAGGATGAAGCAATTTGTCTGAAAACACAAGAACAAATGTCAAAATATCATCAACCATGTGTAATTTCTTCCTTAAACCCTTATCCGCCTATGCGGATTTTATCCGCCTATATGTAGGAATTCCAAAAATGATTCATGCTATCATGAGAGAGTACGGCTATTATCCTTGGCTACCCGACCGAGTTTCTCCAGGGTATGCTTGGCTACAATAGTTTAGAGACTAGAAGGAATGTGTATTTGATTACGCATTTGTATCGATTGTTGCGCAGTTTGATCGATAATCCTGAAATTATCCGGTCTGTATGTTCCCGATAGTTACCTAAGACAGCCTCGGCATAGATTGTTTCACATTCCTATACACAGGACCAACCTGCCGATGGTTATGCCTGTAGGTAGAGATACCACTATGTTGAACAAATTCTCATAGGATAATGATCTGTTCCATGTGTCTGAAGGAGTTTTCCGAAGCGGGATTCTCCTATACCTTTAGCAATAGTTCTTCCATATTTTAGATTTTTGTATTTATTTAATGTATACGCTTCATTTTTTTAGTTTGAATGTATATGTTAATTGAAAATAAATAAATTGAATTGAATTAAATTGAATAGGGCACTGCATCATATAAACGGAGTGTTATATTAATCGTTAACACACGAAGGAAAGGTGATCAGACCTCAACTTCAAGTGCCAGTCCAGGGTAATATTAAATAAACATTAGAGTAAAAAACAAAGAAAAAAATACTTATATTTATTTGACCCCCTTGAGAATCGAACCCGGGACCACCAGAATGGTAGCCGAGCGTACTGACCATTACACTACGGAGGCGAATATATAATTTACACAAAATTATCATCAATATTGTTCACAAATGTGTAATGCTATGTTTTCCGAGGCAAACAAAGAGCAGACGATTTTCAGGGATTTTCGTGAGATTAATTCAGTTTAATAAACTGAATTGACAGTGTCTGAAAATAGTGTTTTTTGGTCTGGATTTGCAATCCAATAATATATATTTTTTAAATTACTTAAAAAAATAAAGTTATTTGTGTTATTATTATTTACAAAAATACTTAAATTTTCTACTATTTCTATGAGCATAAGCGGATAATTATTAGAAATAGGTTTCAAATTGTGATAGATAGGTTCGAACACAGAATCTCAGACTCGACGCTTAAAAAAAGGGTGTCTTATATACGGTAGTTTATTAATTATATCTTAAAACTTACATTAGGATAAGATAAAGGCCTCAATCGTTCGTAATCCTCTTGGCCCGCAGTGTCCCATAACGTGACATTGTAGTGGTGACCATCTACGGTCAAATTTTCAGCGTAATTATCAAATCTGAAATATAAAAAAATAGGGATATTTTTGGATAAGTTTAAATGGGGATAAGATAAGAACTTAAAATCTGGTATTGTCAAAAACCTACTTAATCGGAGGACGTGATAACTAGATGTATGGACGTTAAGGAAGCTAGGAGTGTATGTCAGGACAGAAGACTGTGGCGGTCTATGCTCTCTGCCTACCCATACATTGAAACGGCGCGATGGTAGTTATGAATATTTTTTAAAAGATTGTTTTTTTGTCGATGTCATATCGATAAGAAATAGCTGCTGATAATTTTTATATTTCAGAGAACACACGACGGCTGTCCAAACTTAAAACACAGTAAAGGACATTTTTTGTAGTAAGTTTTTTTTGGATTTTTGGACTAAGTACAATCTACTTAGTCCAAAAATGCAAATAAAAACATACCACAAAAAAGTGTACCTTACTGTGTTTTGAGTTTGGACAGCCGAAGACTTCCTCATACTAATGTGCAGTACAAGGAATTGTCAACTTTTCAAAATTCACCCATATATTATTTAAATATACCTAAAAATCCATTTCTAAAATTCATTTTTTTTTAAAATCCTACTTAAAACCCTTACCATAAGCATCATAAAAATAATTACTTATACTTAATTATTTTTATAATATTTCTTCTCTGTCTTATTCCTCTTTACTGATTGTGACCCTTGTGGAAGCAATGACTCTTCTTTTATGATAAACTACTTTTAAATTCACTTAATTTGAATTCATTTTGTCAGAAAAATTGTATAAAAACATATTAATGTGCCAGAGAAGATTTTTTTACGTAAAAAACGAGAAAAAGCTTTTTACTTGTCATATCGCTCACTCCTTTCAAGAACGTCATTTATCAAAAAACTTGATTTTTCATGAGATCGTTTTTAAAGTTTAAATATATTATACTATGTATTAAAAATAAATATCAAGCCACTTATTGAACTTTTTACTGTGCAACAGATCTTTTTAGGTAAACCCTGAATGTTTTTTCTCAATTTAAAAAATATTTAATATTTAATTAAAAATTATTAAGTAAAAAAAAATCTTCAAAATGCAAAAACAACACTTTCTGCCCTGTAGCAGGTAAATAATTAGTTTAAAATATGCCACTTTTGCTGGGATATAGTACATTTTCTAGACATTCCGAAAACATGCACAACTGAAAATGGTTGATTTTTGATATATGATGTTGTTGAAAGGAGTGAGCGATATTTGTTTTCTTAAAAAAAAAATAACAAAAACATTTGAAATTTCGCAATACATATCGTAGTCGTACAGGAGAAAGTGACCAACTACCAAAACGTAAAATGTTCAGGAGGGCCATTTAAGTCACTTTTACTTGGCAAGAAAATAAATACCAATGCAGTTAGTAATTTTTAACAAGTCAATATATTATACTTCCAAGTTTAAAATCCTTTGGGATTTTTCCAGGGCAATATTAAGCTAGTAAGATATAAAATAGTCAATGATCACGTTTTTGTAAAACAATGCACTTGGTCACTTTCTCCTGTATGACTACGATATTTGATTTATTTTATAAAAATACCCTACAGATTCTCTGTACTGTAATTCAAACGCTCCACCAGTCCGAACAGAAGGTAAATTTTCGCCGTTCGGATTACAGAGGTCCTGCTGTTTATAATAATAACACAAGTCTAAATAAATAGGGTGTCCTTACACTGTGGGCACGTAGTCCCTCGGGAACTCGTTCCTGGTGTAGACTATGAGCATGCAGGTCTTCCCGACCATCCCGTCTCCGACGGTGGTCACCTTCAGGACCCTCTTCAGTTTATTGTCGGCCATGGCACAGCCTTAGTTACACGCACACAGGGGGAGATGGCATCGCTTGACTAGATCTGCAAGAAAATCATTTAACCATTTAATACTAGGGTTTTTTTTCACAAAAATATTACTAAAAACATCAGGTTATTTTATATTTTATTTTACTTAAAAGTTTTCCAGTCTAAAAAAAACAGAAGCAATAAAAAATGTAAAAAAACTAGACCTTAATATTAAAAAAAACAGCATTTTGGCATCTCAAGATAGATGAAGAATATGGAAGTCGGGTTTGTGACCTATCATAGGCTGGTTTAAGTGATCGTGTTTCAATAAAAAAAACTGAATAAATCCGGTTTCAAGTTCTACGAATTAGACACGGGTAATCGAATTAAAAAAACGAATAATATAATTAAATTCTTTAAAAGAATTGGATTCGATTGTATTATTAAACCTAATTAAATCAAACGGTGCACAAATTTGGTTGCGTATCGCATATTTCCATGTTGTCATGTTCTACTTGCCTATTTGTTGCCAATATTTGCCCATTTGCCTAACTCCTATTTGCCGATTTATCATCAAAAACTCAAGCTGGAAAGAAATAAAAATTGATTGTTTTTGCCTAAAATTTTCACTTAGATATGAATTACATGAAATTATAGCAACTTCAATCATAAAGAGCAAACCCACTCACAGTAGGTATAGGCTGTTTACAGCTATTTATAAGTTTTAACTTATTAAGAAGAAGCCTAAGTAGGGCAGTAATAAGCCGTATTTCAGAGTCACTTGGACATAAGGTAATTAAAAAAAAAACACGAATGCTATCCCGAAAAAGTAAAGTAGCCCATTAGTCACTCTTATTCTACAAATACCAACCTGTTGTGTTATCTTTCTTAAATATTTTTTTACATAATAATTTCCAAGCTAAAGTTCTCAGAAAATTGTAAATGAAAGACCTGACAAAAATGATAAAGGATTGAATTATTAAATAGAAATATACAAACAAAAGTACCTTTTTTTAAATGTATCCAAATAACGATTTTAATCACTTCTTTTCAGACACACCTGTGTAATGTTTCAAACGATTAGCTCGGCCATTTTTCTTATCACTTGTGGCTAGTATCACTGCAATCCCTTATCGTGAGTTGAATGTGTGTGTATCTTATATGAACGGTAAATATTTAGTGATATTGTAAAATACGCGCGGTATCAGATTAAGATTGAAAATCAATCATAGATGGCGTTATACTGCCGACTTAACCATAGAAAAAGTATCCAAAGAGATGATTAGATGTGGGTCGTTCGTGCACGACCATATAGATCCAATGATCCGTTTTTAATAACCTGCTTCATTAAAATAATTCTTATTAAGTTAGTAATTAAAATAATTACATAAGTTCACACATCTTTTTCACTTGTGTTTCAAGTACATATTTATATAAATATATGTACTTATGAATGGCAAATATTTAGTGATATTGCATATTTTTGTAAAATACTCCGCGCGTTATCAGATTAAGGTTGGAAATCAATTATAGATGGCGTTATACTACCAACTTAATTTTTTACTATAGACATGTATGGTGAGATGAAAGAAACTTTATAAAATCTATGTTGAAATGTAAAAAAATATCTACTAATTGGAGATAATCCAGATTTGTGAACAAGTATTTGGACACACTCAAAATGTTGTAAAAAAAAAAGTTGATAGGTGCTTTCTGCTGTGCAAGTTGCCTTGCAGCAGGCGCAAATGACAAAACCAAGTATGTAATGTATTTTATTTAAGGCGGTTATAATGCTAATCTCAGTGTTGGTTGCATTCTTTCCTCATATCACCATTTGAACAACTATCGTCCTTCGTTTAATCCCACATTCCATCATCTTATCAAGTAATCAACTATTAATGTGACACTGCGACGATGCAATGCAGTGTCCTTTGCACCATATGGTCCACTAACCCGTTCAGTAGTAATAAAAACATCAAAACCCTAAACAAAACGTGAAAAAGTATTTTTTATGATACGAATTTTCTTTCTTTTTGATAAACTTAAACTTAACGTTGGAAAAACTAAATATATGGAATTAGGAAGAAGAAAGCCAAACTCAAGGATGAATGTATATATATATATATATATATATATATATATATATATATATATATATATATATATATATATATATATATATATATATATATATATATATATATATATATATATATATATATATATATATATATATATATATATATATATATATATATATATATATATATTATATATATATATATATATATATTTATATATATATATATATATATATATATATATATATATATATATATATATATATATATATATATATATATATATATATATATATATATATATATATATATATATATATATTATATATATATATATATATATATATATATATATATATATATATATATATATATATATATATATATATATATATATATTGGATTGGATTCAAAATTAACCTTAAATGCAAATTTTGACCATGTTCATAAAAAATATCAAAAAAGATTTTTCCGTAGTAGATTGAGGAATAAATTAAATAAAGATACTGCAGAACTCATTTGTAAAATAATTCAAATCATTATTCCACATATAGATTACTGCTCAACAATATTATTTTTAGCAAATGAAGGAAATTTAAATAAATTAGAAATTATACAAAATAAAGCGATGAGAATAGTTCTTAAAGATATAATAATATAGAAAAAATGAGAGAAGAACTAAACTGGTTATCTTTAAAAAAGAGACTTAAATTTAATATGCTGATCTTTAAACATATTTTTTTAACGATAAATTACCATAATATTTTAAGGATAAAATAGTTTTTAACAAAAATTGTCATGAACATATTACTAGAAATAAGGATAAAATAAGACTGTCATTGTTGAAAAAAACGAGTCGCAAAATTGTTTAATGTATAAGAGTTTGAAAATGTATGATGAGATGCCTGAATGTATGAAGAATGAAAAGAGTGTGAAAGAATTTAAAAATAAATGTTTTGTTTACTGTTAGGAAATGTAAATTATATATAGAAGATGTAAATAAAGTTTAAATAATAATTTATATTAGTTGTAATATAAGCTAACTTAAAAAACAACAAAAAAATGTAAAAGCAATAAATCTCGCCGTTGCTAAATATTTTTTGAATTTTTGATAAAGCAGCGATCTGCTTTAGAGAGTTATCTCACATCTCTCGTTCAAAGAGGAAGTGTGGGCAAGCCGAGCAGATAACAGTTTGTTATCCCTTTCACGACGAAACTATGACAGATAAAAACAAACGAGTCGACAATTTCAGTGGCGTTTAATTGGCAAAACATCCGTCAATTTAAAATATGTCAAGTTTTAGAATATGCGCTCATTTCATTCATAATTGTCTCTGTAACGAATATTCCGCACAGAAAATGTATTAAAAAAAATGAAAATATTAGAGTTTTTATTATTATTTACAAAAATACTTCAAATTAAAACTTTCTAAAATTTCTGTGAGCCTAAGCTTCTCATTATTAGAAATAGTTATCAAATTGTAGTAGATCGGGTTCGAACCGAGAAACTCTGACTCAAGAGTCCGTGACAATAACCACGGGACCACAACCCGAATGCAAAGTCAACACGTTGGACCGGTTGGATTTTTTTCAAAACCATATTAATTTGGAAGAAAAACTTATTTGTTCAATTCAAAAATGGTGTTTCAATAAAAAAATTAATTACATTACCTAGATTTAAAGAAATTAAAGTTACATTGGGGCTTAAACCAGATGGATTCGTCACAATACGTCTGGTATTTGTGTATATTATTCAATACAAGATATATATATATATATATATATATATATATATATATATATATATATATATATATATATATATATATATATATATATATATATATAATAATAATACAACCCTTATCCGCACCCCAATGGTGCATAGGGCACTGCGTCATATAAACGCAGTGTTATCTTGATGGTTTACACATGAAGGAAAGATGATCAGCCCTCCGCTTCAGGTACCAGTCCAGGGTAATATTGAATAAATATGACAGCGAAAATATCACTTTTATTTATTTTACCCCCCTTGGGAATCGAACCCGGGATCTCCAGAACGGTAGCCGAGCGTGCTGACCATTACACTACGGAGGCGGATGAAATATATATATATACATATCTCTAACCCCTATCCGCACCTCAGTGGTGCATAGGGCACTGCATCACATAAACACAGTGTTATCTTGATCGTAAACACATGAAGGAGAGGTGATCACCCCTCCGCTTCAGGTACCAGTCCAGGGTAATACTGAATAAATAGTATAGTGAAAAATCACATATATTTATTTGTCCACCCCTGGGAATCGAACCTGGGACCTCTAAAACGGTAGCCTAGCGTGCTGACCATTACAATTGGGAGGCAGACAAATATATATAAATATACATTACTGAAATCTGTATTTTGTAATAATGTATATGATGAAAACAAATAAATAAGTAAATATATTAGCAAGTATTTTACCTTTGTCCAGGATAAGCAAAGCTAGGGTTGTTCAATTCAGGATTTTTTTCACTCTAAAGGGCACATGATAGTACTCTGTTAGTTGAATGTCCGCGATTATCACAAATACCGGAAGGAAAATATGAAAATGACCACTCCCTGCGAGTGGATACGAAACTGAAAGTAATCCCACGAGATGAACACTGAATATGATATCATTTAGAACAATTGCAGCTTACAATGGTGCTGTAGATTAAATTCTAAAAAGTATATATAATTTGTGAGAGTTCAACTAGGGCTGCCACTGCCACGGAAATAAATACTTGTTCGACACTCCTCTCCTTATCATTCATCGTTCACATTGTGAAATACTACTTTAATAAACACTAATTCGTGACTACCGGTTTCGGTGGTTTTAAGTCCACTTTTCAAAATATTTTCTACTGTGATTCATTTGTCTTCTTTCTCTCTTTTAAATTTTTTAAACTTTGTGTTATGGTAATATAACCATTTTTAATTAATGTTTTACTTAGTAAATACCACTATTTCTTAAAATCTACTGTGACACGTGTTTCGATGCATTCCGCATCATTTTCAAACACCGTAATATAACACTCATCATTCATCATCCTTCACTTTGTGTAATACCACTTTAATAAACACTGATTCGTGACTAGCGGTTTCGGAATAATCATTCCATCATCAGGTCATTAAAATGAAATTCGTACGGTCTGACATATCGTAGTCATAGAGGAGAAAGGGCCAAGTGTATTTTTTTTACAAAAACGTGAACATTGACTATTTGATAACTTACTAGCTTAATATTGCCCTGAAAAAATCCCAAAGGATTTTGAACTTTGAAGTATAATATATGGACATCTTAAAAATGACTAATTGCATTGATGCTTATTTTCTTGGCAAGCAAAAGTGACTTAAATGTTCTAAAAAAACTAAACATTTTACGTTTTGGTAGTTGGTCAATTACTCCTGTACGACTACGATATATACAAAAAAATGAAAAAGAGAAAGAAGACGAATGAACCACAGTAGGAGTATTTTTAAAAGTGGACTTGAAACTTCCGAATCCTGTACTCACGAATATTTATTAAAGTGGTATTATTAGTGGTGTGTTTAATTAAAGTGGTATTACACAAAGTGGACGATGAATGATAAGGATAGTGTTATATTACCATACCACAATGTTTTCAATATCCTTTTGAAAGGTTTATAAAAAATGAGAGTTTGCGAAGGCGCTTTTAAAAGGTTTCGAAAATGTTGCAATTCGTCTCCTTTGAAATGTTAAAAAGAATAGCAATTATTGAACACCCATTTGAATTTAAAAAAAATTTGTAAATGAAGTTAAAATAATAAAAAAAATTGTGAAGACCCTTTTAAAATTTTATGCCAATTTGTGAATTTGAAATGTTTAAAAAAAAGATAATTTGTGAAGACGTTTTGTGGCATCCTTGGTTGTATAAACGGTCGCGTGCTTCGGTTGTGACGCCTACATTCATTTCATTCATCCTCGGAACTGTATACTGCGTACTGCAGAGTGTGCTAGGTTTTTCGATAATTAGTAAGACCTAAAGTATTATAATCTACTACTCACTCACTATAATACATACATGCACACATAATATCGCTCACTCCTTTCAAGAACGTCATAAATCAAAAAGCTTGATTTTTCAGAAAAACGTTTTTAAAGTTTAAAAATATAATACAATATTAAAAATAAATACCAAGCCACTTGCTGAACTTTTTACTGTGCAACAGATCTTTTTAGGTAAAACCTGAATGTTTTTTCTCCATTTGAAAAATATTCAGTATATTTAAAAAAATAATTAAACAATACCTTTTCTTCAAAATGCAAAAACAACACTTTCTGCCCTGTAGCGGGTAAATATTAAATTTAAAATATGCCGCTTTTGCTGGGATATAGTACATTTTCTGGGCATTCCGAAAACATGCACAACTGAAAAATGATGATTTTTGATTTGTGACGTTCTTGAAAGGAGTGAGCGATATGTGAACACATAACCGGTAATTTCGGGTTGTGGTCCCGTGGTTAGTGTCGCGGACTCTTGAGTCAGAGTTTCTGGGTTTGAACCCACACTACGACAATTTGATACCTATTTCTTATTTCAACCGTTTAGGCTCAAAGAAATAGTATGAAATTGAAATATTATGATAGATATTTAATTACGATAGGTAAGTATTTTAGCTTTCCCATTCCAACCGTAGATGGATGTAGTGAACCCTCATATACAGTGTCATGAGATTAATGATATATGTAGGAGTTCCAAAAAATGCGTAATGTGGTTGTCAATCATGTGTAGAATAGAATGGTGAATGTTGCACATGTATAAAGTAATCACTTAAACCAGCTTATGGACAAAAGATCGGATATCACAAACCCTGAAAATACCCAGACTCCTTTTATATTCTTTTTCATCTTTGTCCAGATATTGAGATATCAATAAAAAATGTTTTTCGTCATTTATAGCGTTCAGTTCGCCCTTGTTCATTATTATAAATTGGTGCGTTAAAATAAATATTAAATTAGTCGGCAAGTTCTAGCCAATTAACAGCTATGAGCTAAACGCTGGACACAGCTATGGGCCTATTTTAAATAACGGCGTCGTCTAAATAATCTAAAGTAGAAATATCTAGAAAATTAAGTTAATTAAAAAAAATAATCTTTATTTATTTGATTTATTTATTTGAACTTTTTGTACAATATGTGTGTACATTGGCGGGCTTATTGCTATAAAGCAAATCTTCCAACCAACCAGTGTGAACCAACAGACTAGTGTGAACGATCTAGGCTTGTATGTACCTTTTGATGTCTGTTAGAAATTAGTGGGGAGATAATGCTTGAACAGGTTAAGACAAGGATAAGAAAAAAGAAAAACAAAGAAACATAAGAGAGCATAATTACAAGTTAAGAATTTAAACAGGGTAACATGAATAGAAAAACAAAATGAGGATAGAGTAAGGAAGGCATGGGAAAAGGGAATCAGGTAGAAAGTTTAAGGAAGAGAGGAGGGGTCAGGGGAGGAGGAGATGGACAGTTAGGGTTCTAAGGTAAGATAATGATGTTTCAGGCGTTTTTTGAAGGTTAAAATAGAAGGTGCATTTTTTTACATGTAGAGGTAGTTCATTCCAGAGTCTAGCCGCTTGGACAGTAAAGGAATTACTGAGGAATGCTGTGTTGTGGCAAGGAATGGAGAGTGTTCTCTCTTGGGAAGAGCGAAGCGATAGACCATGATCAGAAAGGTAAACGAAGTTTTCTACAAGATAAATTGGTGCACTGGGGTCGTGAAGAATGTTATATAGAAGAATGTTATATACTCTTGTTACTTTATTAAAAAAAAAAAATAAGAAAAGATAAAGAAGAATATGGAAGTCTGAGAATTTACAAAGGCATACGTTATATCATTAGCTGGTTAAAGTGATCACTTCACACAGGTGCAACATTCACCAATTGTATTCCAGATTTGCATATCTAGATTAGGATCACTTAACCAGCCTATGACAGGTTACAAGCCCTGTAAATACCCAGATTTCCATATTCTTCTTAATTTTTATCGAAATATCAAAAAATATAACCTATTTTTCATGTTCATGTTTTCAACATTGACTGGAATATGGAAGTCTGGGTATTTACAGGGTTTACGACCTATCTTAGACTGTTTACTGGATAAAAATTGATAAAAATGGATCCATAAGCGGTTTTTAAAAATGTCGAATAAAAACGTAAATTAAGTTATATGTTACCTGGGTGTAAAGAAAATTAAGTTGCGATTTATCGAATACTGGGCCTTAAGGTCGGATAATAAATAGCCCACAACATAATTTTGTTTAAACCCAGTCAATTTCACGTAATTGTTTTTTTTTCTTTCTTAAAAACGGTGTTTTTGTATTGAAAAACTACTATAAGTTTTTATTCTAAATAAATATGTGATTTTGAAAAGAAAAGACTCATGGAAAGGTAAGATGTTAAAAAAAATTAAAACATTTATTCAATACATATTAACAAAAAAAACAACAACAAGAAAAGTCCAGTACATATCGCTCACTCCTTTCAAGAACGTCATAAATCAAAAAACGTGATTTTTTAGGAGAACGTTTTTAAAGTTTAAAAATAAAATACAATTTATTAAAAATAAATATCAAGACACTTATTGAACTTTTTAGTGTGCTACAGATCTTTTTAGGTTAAACCTGAAGGTTTTTTCTCCACTTGAAAAATAACTAGTTTATTTAAAAAAAAATAAACAATACATTTTCTTCAAAATACAAAAACAACACTTTCTGCCCTGTAGCAGGTAAATGTTAAGTTAAAAATATGCCTCTTTTGCTGGGATAAAGTGCATTTTTTGGGCATTTCGAAAACATGCACAACTGAAAATTGACGATTTTTGATTTATGACATTGTTGAAAGGAGTGAGCGATATGGGCGTGACCGGTTCTCTGCGTTGCCGGACGATAACTGAATTACATTAGATATTGCGAGTTAGGACTTAAGGATACTGAATGGTTACATCGCCGAAGTTCACGATCAAACCATTGGCTTTCGATAAAATACAAGAAAAACCCCAAAAATTCATCGATTGAGGAAAAATTATCAATAATGTCATGAATTTATTTTTAGATTACTTCCTGTCACAAAACGGATGTCAATCCTGTCTCTACTTATGTGGTGTACATTCCCAGATAACATGACGCAAATTCTAGGAAAAAAACGGGAAAATAATATGTAAAACAAAATGTACATATCTCATTGGTATAACTAGAATCACGATTTAAACTAGTTCTCTGCGATTTTTACTAGTTCTTTGTGATCTTTACTAGTTCTTTGTGTTTTTACTAGTTCTTTGTGATTTTTACTAGTTCTTTGCGAATTTTACTAGTTCTTTGTGATTTTTACTAGTTTTTTGTAATTTTTACCCGATCTTTGTGATTTTTGCTAGTTCTTAGTGATTTTTACACGATCTCTGTAATTTTTACTCGATCTTTGTAATATTTACTAGTTCTTTGTGATTTTTACTCTATCTTTGTGATATTCACTAGTTCTTTGTGATTTTTACCTGATCTTTATTATTTTCACTAGTTCTTTGTGATTTTTACTCAATCTTTGTGAATTTTTTTAGTTCTTTGTGATTTTTACCCGTTCTTTGTGATTTTTACTAGCTCTTTGTGATTTTTACTCGATCTTTGTGATTTTTACTTGTCTTTCTGATTTTTAGTAGTTATTTGTGATTTTTACTCGATCTTTGTGATTTTTACTAGTTCTCTACAATTTTTACTAGTTCTTTGTGATTTTTACTAGTTCTTTGCGGTTTTTACTAGTTCTCCACAAATTTTTACTATTTCTTTGCGATTTTTACTAGTTCTTTTCGATTTTAACTGTGTTTAATTTTCTTTATCATGCACGATTGTTTTTTTTTAATTTTTAATTTATTTATATAGTATGTATGAACATTTACATAAATATATATTATAATTTCACTTACGTTAACATAACTATGATATATTTTCTAGCGGAGACCCACAGATCGACAAGACACATAAGGTGGCTTCTTATGTGTCTTGTCGATGGAGTTCTTTTAAACATGTATTTTTATTAAATTTTACTATTTTATATATTTTTAAAACATTCATTTACAACAAAAAAATCTATTCTCTCTGCCTACCCCTGCGCTAAAACGGGATGATGGTTAGTAAAGTATAGTACGGGTATTTGAAGGGTGAATGTCCGGAAAACTTAGGGAAAAGCGGTTTACTGTTAACAGCTGATGAGACGTCTCCGAAACTCAGACTACGGCTTGTGTTTACAAATACAGAAGGCACTGAATAGACTCTCACCAAAGAGAAAGAGGCGCTCAGTTGAATGTTTTATTGTCCTTTCCTTTTCATATGATTCGTGGATTTTATCGTGCATGAAGAATTTGAATCGTAAAGTTATTCGAATTTTGAATCGACCAATAGAAAAAAAACCAGAGACAATTAATGAAATAGTGCAAAGGTAGGTACGGATATTTTTATTTATTATCTAGTTAAACATAACGAATAGAGACTGCGTTCGTTGTCGTCTTTTGTCACATGGGTATTTGGCGTGTGTAATTTACTAGAGAATATGACATTTTTAAAAGATTGAATAGTTATTTTATGAAATATATTGTCAAATTATAGGCTTAATAAAAATTTTAAATCGTGAAGATCCGGCATTTGGCTGGCCTTAGTGATCACTTTATACACTTATGTAACGTTCACCATTCTACCCATTATTGAAAACTCACACTAGATTAATTTTTGTAACTTGTATATATATGCAATGCAATTTATCCACGGATCTTCCTCGAAAGACATCTAGAAGAAGATCAAAGAGTTTTGGATGCTGCAGAAAGATAACGTGATTCAAAGGCATGGCCTAGGTGACGTTGTCCATAACAGAAGGACCTACAACCTGAGGACGAGGAGAGCTGACCCCAACAGTCTACAAAGACGATACGTTGGGATGGAGCCAGGAAAAAAGTATGCTTATATATCTCTAACCCCTATCCGCACCCAATGGTGCATAGGGCACTGCATCGTATTGACGCAATTTATCTTGATCTTTAATTATATGAAGGCAAGGTGATCACTTCTGCGCTTCAGGGGCCAGTCCAGAGTAATATTAAATAAATATTAGAGTGTAAATTCACTAATATTTACTCTCAACACCGCCCCTGGGTATCGAACCTGGGACCTCCAGCACGGTAGCTAAACATGCTGACCATTACACCACGGAGGCGGACTATATATATATATATATATATATATATATATATATATATATATATATATATATATATATATATATATATATATATATATATATATATATATATATATATATATATATATATACACATATTATGTTTGTGTGTGTGTATGTATTACTAACCTCGTTCGACGGTAAGTTGATACGAGATAATCCTTTTAAACACCCGAAACCTCTTCTTTATCAGATAAACTGAAATATCTCAAATATGTTATCGTTTTTCCACACTCGCGTCTATTACACAACAATTTACAACACCGTCACTAAACAGCCGACTGTCAACTCCAGTAAACTCGCCTGTTATAACGCTAAGTAGGTACTGCCTACGAATGGCTATGTCATGAATAACTCATTTCACTTTCAGAAAAGCAGACGAATTGAATTTTTCTCTGTCCAAATTCCCGCGACACGTTTCCAGAGACAATCGCCGCACGAAAATGGCGACGAATCTTTTGATTGGTCCTGAAGTTATTGTCGAGACAGAGGCGGCTCGGGTGATATATATTTTTTATTAATTTCATTTTTGTAATTATACTAACGCCTAACACTAACCTTTTGACTGATTTTTTTTTATTTTATGTTATTTCTGAAATATTGCATTATTGCAAGGCATTACGTAACAATATTTTCAAGACTTTTTATTGAATGTTTAAACTAAGAGGATTTTTGATTTGTTGATATTTCAACATGGATGAAGAAGAATTAGGATCATCTTCCTCCCTCCAATGTCAATTAATGAATTGACATAGTTTTTTTTTTTGAAAATCTTTTATGTTCAGCTGACGAAGAGTCCCCCAGGATTGCGGATAACCGCTGCGGGTAAATGGTGGGTTTAGAAAAAAAAAGTTTTGTACTGACATTTTATAGAATGAAATAACAACAGACTGTCTGATGATGTCGGTTATGACGGAAACCGGTTGGTGGTCAAATAAAATTCATATATAAAAAAACTACGTACCTAGTTGTTATTTTATTCTAAAAAACATATACATCAATCTCATAACGTTTCATTTATTGCGTTCACGTCGTAACGGTCACACTGTTTGTGTGTAAAGTGAACACTTAACCAGCTTACGACAGGTCGTAATCCCTGTAAATACACAGACTTTTATATTTTTCTTCATCTGTGTTGAAATGTCAAAAATTATATATATTTATTGTAATAATCCTCGGATGATTTCTTATGAAATTTTTGTTTGGAAAAAAGGTTATTTTAATTTTTTTTATTTCTGACAAGAAATTCCTTTTAGCATTTCTACTCCATAACTCCATTTTAATCTAGTACTACCGCCGTCAGTACGGAAAACGAGCTATTTATTCGCCTTTTTTGATATTTTGTTTCGTAATGCTGAAGCCGCGCCTGTTCTGGGTAATACATTTAAGGAAACGGCGGTATCTTATCGGCGATAAAAAATGACGCATGCATTTTTCAATATCACAATGCACAAGTCTTGTATTATATTATAATAACTATATATATATATATGCATAAGCACATTTTCTGCGGTCACATTCTGACATAATAATAAAAATATGCAGCCAACACAAAAAATGTCATGATTTGTGTGGGAATATTAGTTTAAACTGAAAGAAATTTTCATTAAAAAAAATCAGGCAATTTTTTCAAATTACCTGCTGTATACCAATGCTATTTCGCTCACTCCTTTCAAGAAGGTCATAAATCAAAAATCGACAATTTTTAGTTGTGCATGTTTTCGGAATCCCCAGAAAATGTACTATATCCCAGCAAAAGAGGCATATTTTTAACTTAATATTTACCCGCTACAGGGCAGAAAGTATTGTTTTTGCATTTTGAAGAAAAGGTATTGTTTACTTATTTTTTGAAGTAAACTTAATATTTTTCAAATGGAGAAAAAACCTTCAGGTTTTACAAAGATCTGTTGCACAGTAAAAAGTTTAGTAAGTGACTTGATATTTATTTTTAGTACAGTGTAATATTTTTAAACTTTAAAAACCTTCTCCTGAAAAATCAAGTTTTTTGATTTTTGACGTTCTTGAAAGGAGTGAGCGATATGTATTGACCGTTTTATTGCTGTGTTCCTTGTATGTATGCTAAAATTACTATTTTTCCAAAAATGGTCCTTTTTATTTTCGCTCTAACCCTTATCCGCGCCCCAATGGTGCATAGGGCACTGCATCATATAAACAAAGTGTTATCTTGATCTTTAATATGTGAAGGAAGGGTGATCAGCCCTCAGGTACCAGTCCAGGGTAATATTCAATCAATATTAGAGTGAAAAAATCACTTCCATTTATTTGACCCCCCTGGGAATCGAACCCGGGACCTCCAGAACGGTAGCCGGGCGTCCTGACTATTACACTACGGAGGTAGAGGTACCTTTTTATTAGGTGTGTAAAAAATCGATATTTTTCTCAAATATTGACAATATAATTGACATATTGAAATTATAAGTTATGTATTATTTCGAGAAATAAAAATACTTTGTGTTCTGATCCACTCACATTTTTATTAACCAACTAGTTTCGGCAACAACCTGTTGCCCTCTTCAGGGTTACATTTATTACTAGTAATAAATGTAACCCTGAAGAGGGCAACAGGTTGTTGCCGAAACTAGTTGGTTAATAAAAATGTGAGTGGATCAGAACACAAAGTATTTTTATTTCTCGAAATAATATATCAATATGATCCACAAAGTTAATGCTTTCAATATTCAAAACATTATAAGTTATGAATCATCACGCCGCTTCCAGTAGGCAGAGAGAATAGAACGCCATACCAGACTGTCTTCTATTTTGTTTTATCTTTTATTTGAAATATGTACTTGATCATGCCAAGTAGTCCAAAGGAGGTATTGTGGTCCCGTGGTTTGTGTCTCTGACTCTCGAGTCAGAGTTTCTTGGTTCGAACCCACTCTACCACAATTTTATACCTATTTCTAATAATGAGCCGCTTAGGCTCACAGAAATAGTATGAAATTGAAGTATGTTTGTAAATAATAAAACACGTTTTTTTTTTAATTAAAAATAATTGAATAAAAAGACAACAAACATTCATAATAACATTTAATGAATCACAGATACAGATAATACAAGTGAGTAATTTAATTAATCATAAAAATACTAAGCCCAGATTTTTAGAGCTGTGATAATAATCAAGTCAAAATAATAATTGGAAAGTAGAACAGCATTTTTTAAACAACATGGTCCAAGTTGGTGTTAATTCCTAATCTCAGTGCAAAAATCCAAAAAAAAAGAAATAAAATGTAACGTCGCTCACTCCTTTCAACAACGTCATATATCAAAAATCGTCAATTTTCAGTAGTGCGTGTTTTCGGAATGTCCAGAAAATGTACTATATCCCAGCAAAAGCGGCATATTTTAACATAATATTTACCCGCTACAGGGCAGAAAGTGTTGTTTTTGCATTTTGAAGAAAAGGTATTGTTTAATTTTTTTTGAATATCCTAAATATTTTTCAAATGGAGAAAAACCTTCAGGTTTTACCTTAAAGATCTGTTGCACAGTAAAAAATTCAATAAGTGGCTTGAAATTTATTTTTAATCCATTTTATCATATTCTTAAACTTTAAAAACAATCTCCTGAAAAATCAAGTTTTTTGATATATGACATTGTTGAAAGGAGTGAGCGATGTGTGTTTAAATCAAATTAAAATATATTTTTTTTAAAGTCTTAACTATATGAATGATTACCAGATCTGCATATAGTTCAATATGTTCTAATAAAAGTATAATTTCCATACAAATAATAAAGAATTATTTTTTAAAAACATTATTTGTATGACTTCTTCATCTTTGTTGAGATATAAGGGTGGTTTTATCATCAACCCCGGCCTTAATTAGTATATTTCTTAGGGTCGTATACTAATCACAAGTAACCGCAAATCCAATTCCCATCTGTACAATGTTTTTTAGCGTCTCTCGCGCTCTACCAAAAGTAAGCAAATGGAACGCTTATAAGCGTCTCCCGTTCTCTACCAACAACATGCAAATGACGCTTTTAAGCGTTTCATGCAAACAATATGTTATTAATAAAAAAATTGCAGTAATAACTTTTTTGAATTTCCATTTATTTGCAAACATTGTATTTATTAGAATTTTTTTGTTGGTAATTTACGGGCTTTGTTTTAACTATTATAGTCAGTTTTTGGAATTAACCTCTTCGAATGATAAAATGAAAATCAAAAATAAATTTCTAAGGCTTGAAGTCTCTGAGACAGAGAGAGAGAGAGAGGGAATCATCCGAGTGAGTTAGTCATTTTGTCCATACGCACTCGTTAGTCCGTTTAAAAATAAAGATAAAAATATCAAAGTATTGTATAATTGTGCACAAATCGCTCACTCCTTTCAAGAACGTCATAAATAAAAAATCGTAAATTTTTAGTTGTGCATGTTTTCAGAATGCCCAGAAAATGTACTATTTCCCAGAAAAGAGGCATATTTTTAACTCAATATTTACCCGCTACGGGGCAGAAAGTGTTGTTTTTGCGTATTGAAGAAAAAGGTATTGTTTAATAAATTTTTTAAACATACTAAATATTTTTCAAATGGAGAAAAAACCTTCAGGTTTTACCTAAAAGACCTGTTGCACAGTAAAAAATTCATTAAGTGGCTTGATATTTATTTTTTAAACATTGTATTACATTTTTAAACTTTAAAAACGTTCTCCTGAAAAATCAAGTTTTTTGATTTATGACGTTCTTGAAAGGAGTGAGCGAAATGTCAAAATATATTCATGACAATAAATTGTTAAAAAATAATACAGTTTACATATTTTCTACAAATTAATAAATATTAAGTATTTATACTCACTTACGGTACAGATATTTATTTATGCTTTAGTTTATATTCAGGCAGGCGCCGTGGCGTAGTTGGATAGACGCTCGACTGCGAAACTGGCGTAGCGGGTTCGATTCCCGCCAATTGCAAAATGAATTCGAGAAAGATTTATTTTCAATTGGTCTGGGTGTTTGTGATGTATTTTTCACATTTACCTTCCCTACCCTTACTATCCTACCTGCAGACAAGCATCTAAAACAGACACATTGCGAGTTATTCTTTTAAAAAATAATAATAATAAAAAACCTGAAGATGGAAGCATCTGTAGCTTCCGATACTAGTTAAAATAAATAAAGCTCAAGTGGTGAAAAACAAGTGTTTTCATTTACAATTTATAAACAATAAATAAAAAAGTATTATTATGTTAAATAAATAGCTAAATTTTTACATCTGAACTAATTTTAAAAGATTTGGAGTAGTAAAATCTGTTATGCTGAAACTCTTCGCGCGTGCCTAAATACTACAAGTTACATAACTTATTTAAAGATTTTTTCTTTTAAATACAACATTGGTAAACCTTATTCTTTATATCACAACGATTTATCAGTAAAATACAAATTCACCAAGAAACATTTCAACCAATCGCAACTCACAGATTCGGATTGACAATCTTTTATTGACCGTGCCCAGGTCTACATTTTTAATTTTTTTTCAAACCCTTATCCGCACCCCAATGGTGCATAGGGCACTGCATTATATAAACACAGTGTTATCTTGATCGTAACACACGAAGGAAAGGTGATCAGCCCTCCGCTTCAGGTACCAGTCCAGGGTAATATTGAATAAATATTAGAGTGAAAAAATCACTTATATTTATTTGACCCCCCCTGGGAATCGAACCCGGGACCTCCAGAACGGTAGCCGAGCGTGCTGACCATTACACTACAGAGGTGGACATTTTTCATTATTATTATATTATTATTTTAAAGAATAATATATCGACAACTTGTTAGAAGAAGACACCTTAGGGCGTTTGTCCACTACACGGAATCACACGGAATGTTACCGTCCGGCACGTCAGTTAGCGTTTTAAAACGACGATTGGCTTGGATTGGCATGTGCTTTTGTCCATATTTTTTCGGATCGGTGCTCTTGATCGGTGCGTGAACACGTTGCGCGTAAATTCGATCACGCTAAACTGTTGTGGTCGTTTTCATTTTTCAAGACTGCCAGACGGTGAAATCCCGTGTAGTGGACAAACGCCCTTAGGGTCATATATGAATCACAAGTAACCGCAAACCCAATTCCAATCTGTACAATGTTTTTGGGCATCTTGTGCTGTACCAAAATTAAGCAAACGGAACGCTTATAAACGACTCCCGTTTTCTACCAACAGTATGTTAAAGACGCTTTTAAGCGTTTCCCGCAAACAATGCCCAAGTACTTGTTCCCAAATCTGGATTATCTCCAATTACAGGAGTTATATTTCTTATTATTTTTTTTTACATCTCAACATAGATGAAGAAGAATATGAAAGTCTTGGCAATTATGGAGCTTACGACAAGTATTTTAGTAATGTAATTGTCAATCATGGGTAAAATTGGTGAATGTTACGAGTGTGTAAAGTGATCACTTAAATCAGCCTATGACGGTCGTAAGCCCCATAAATGCCCGGAAATCCATATTCTTCTTCATCTATGTTGAGATGTCAAAAAAATATATGAAAAAAAAATTGTTATATTTTAGTAAAAAAAAAGCCTGAGCATTGAGTGGTCAATTTTGAAATATGAGTAAGAATATAATGTAAGCCGTTTATTCTCACTCATATTCATTAATTTATTCTCGCATTTGACACGCTATTCAGGAATGGTGGCTCTTCAAGATGCAGCACGGCTGTCCAAACTCAAAACACAGTAAGGGACATTTTTTTCCACATAGTCCGTTTTTTTTTGCATTTTTGGACTAAGTAGATTGTACTTAGTCCAAAAATGCAAAAAAAACATACTACAAAAATATGTCCCTTACTGTGTTTTAAGTTTGGACAGCCGAGCAGGGTGTGGGGTCTCAGGAATGGTGTCTCTTCAAGACGCAGAGTGTGAGGCCGTGTCTACCCGTCTGAAAGCTGAGCGGCCGCCTCCTCCAGCAGGTCCTCCTTCAGGCTGAGCACCTCCTGCAGGAGCTGGCGGTTGTTCTCCTGCAGCTTTGCAATAGTGTCCTTGTACTTCTTCTCCCGGGTGCGAGCCTCTTCCACCAGAGTGTTCCGGGCCTCATTCTTGGATATGAAGATGCCTGGGAACATCAGAAAAGCCCTTAAACCAGTTCTCATTTTGAGCGGGACTCGGCCAAGGAGTATGTATTGCACTGATGAGTCCCAGTGCTGATTGGGCAAATGGTATTCTAAGGGTGGTGACTGACCGAAGCATTTCGTCGTAACGTAACGTCGTAACATCGCTCGCGGCGAGCATCCGAAACTATGGATGAAGCGCTCGGCTCGCTGTACTGACTATACGAATGCTCGCATCGTAACGTGTTACGTTACGACCAAATGGCTCCGGTCAGTCACCACCCTAACATTTTGAGTGTGTCCAAATACTTGTTGACAAATCTGGATTATCTCCAAGTAGGAGCTATTTTTTAAACATTATTTTTAACATCTCATGGAAGTCTGTTATAAAGTTAAAATATGAAAGGCTTCATGGAAAGGAAAAATGTTTTGAATAAAAATAACTGGTCAAGATATAAACTGCATAAAAAATAAAAAAATCATGCATTTTTTAAAAAACTTATCTTTAAAAAATATCTGAAATACTTCATATTTTCAATTCAATACTATTTTCAGGTGAATCTAAGCAGTTTGTTCAGAGTGAGAGTTGAACCTGGAAACACCAAGTCACGAGTTTGTGACACTCACCACAGGACTACAGCCCATCGTGGCATTTTTTCGAAATGTGCAAAAAAGAAATGATATGGATCAAAGAATCGCAGAACTAAAGTGGAACTGGACAGGTCATGTGGCATGCATGTCTGAGGATAGATGGACAAAAAAGGTGCTTGACTGTAGGGCCAAGAAGTGTGGGTAGGCCGCAGACAAGATGGTCCCTGGTGACAAGTGGCGGGTCTGCACTGGAAGAGAGTCGCGTCCAACAGAGAAGGAAGAGAAGTCCAAAAGGAAGGTCTTTGTTCAAAACTGGACACAAGAAGAAGGCTGAATGTCAGTAAGTTGAAGAGACGGGTGGAGACAGACCGTGAAAGAATCAAATCAATCATCACAGTTTGTAACCCAAGAAGAATTTTGGTTCATTAGGGTTATGAAGAAAGTTACAAAGTAGCGATAGGCAGGACATGTTAGCCGGGATGTTAGATGGGAGTGTCTCCAAGAGGAAGGTCTTTGTTCAATACTGGACACAAGAAGAAGGCTGAAGGAAGTAACAAGTGATGGTCGTGTCTCACCGTTGGTGCCCTGCAGGCGCGCCCTGAGCTGCGCGCTGTCCAGCTCGGCGCGCCGCAGCTGCGCGGCGAGCTGAGCTTCCCGCGAGGCGAGGCGGCCCCGGCTGAGGCGCGCCTCGCCGCCCGCCTCCTGCGCCTGCGCGCGCGCCGCCTCCGCCTTCAGCACCAGCTGCCGGCGCTCCTCGGCCGCCTGCTGCAGCCGGCAGTCGCGCTGCTCCAGCTCCCGCTTCTGCTTGTCCACCATGTTCTGCGTCCACAGACACAGGGTGAGCATGATGATACATATTATAAGGTAGTAGATAAAAATCTAGAGTAATATATCGTAGTCATACAGGAGAAAGTGACCAAGTGCATTTTTTTACAAAAAACGTGATCATTGACTATTTGATATCTTACTAGCTTAATATCCCGTAATACCCAAATCCCCTTGGTTCCGCAAAATCAAAATTCCCAAGCTGAATGTATCCCTTCTGTGCAGGCTGAGAATCGGACATACTATACTTGCATTCCACCTCAAAAAAATTAACATACTAACTTGTTCATTAAGCGCGTGTGGAGAGGAGGATGAAACAACTGACCACATATTATTTAACTACCCCTTACTCCCTAACCTTGAGTTCATTCAGGACATTCGCTCGGAGGGTTTTTCCTTCCCGCTGAATGTCCAACACCTTTTATCAATTAACTCCCAAAATATCAATAGTGCGGACATAAAACATTTTTAAAAAAATGGAAAAAACGTTTAAATAATCTCAAGTTAAATCATTTCAAAAAATGTTTAAGTAAAATCACTAGTATAGCATGTATCACTCAATTTTGGGTGCTTTGCCAATAAAAAAAAATAAATAAATAAATAAATAAAAAAAATATTACCCTGAAAAAAAGCACTAAGAATTTTAAACTTGGAAGTTTAATATATTGACTTGTTGAAAATGACTAACTGCGTTGATGTTTATTTTCTTGCCAAGCAAAAGGGACTTCAATGGCCCTCCCGAACATTTTACGTTTAGTTAGTTGGTCACTTTCTTCTGTACGACTATGATATCCTGTAATGATAACCTTAATCTGAAACGTTGGCAAAGAATGGTTAGGTGTTATGTTTGGTCACAATTTTCTTCTGTGCGTTTCATGTCCCATCTGCGCAAAAAAAAATTGCCGTCTCGCGCTGTACCAATAGTAAGCAAATAGAATGCCTATAATCGTCTCCCACTCTCTGCCAACAGTATGTAAAAGATGCCTTTACATAGTGTTTCCCACAAACAATGTGTTGACGTGTTATAGGTGTTTGGGAGAGGCTTGCAGAGATCCATCAACTGGTATATACGTAGTGACTGTGTTGATATTAATTTTTGGATCGCTTGTCATTCTACCACAATACTAATCACATGTGCTACTGCACTTTAGTGGCTGTCTGTAGTAAAGTGCTACGTAGCCACAAAAGTACATAGTCAACAGATGAGATCACTTGAGAGTCATTATCCTTGTCTTGGGCAGCTCTAAATAGCACCCCAACAGTCCTGATCCCCGTCCAATCTCGCATATTTAGAAGCAAGATGTGTCTTCTTCCCATACCTCATTGACCTTCTTTTTGCATTTTATGATTAAGTGCAATAGTTCATACTTCTCTCCTCTCAGCACATGCCCCAGATAGGACACCTTCCGGACCTTGATATCAGTCAGCAAATGTCTCCCTGCTCTTGCTCTTTGGAACACATTTGCGTTGTTGACCATATCGGTCCATGGAACGCTTAGCATTCTACAATGTAGCCACATTTCAAATGCCTCGAATTGGCGTTGAATAGTAGAACTTCTATGCAGAATTGAATCGTGGACCTTCCAGATAAGCACCATGAACCAATTAGAGAAAGTTCCATGTGACTGAAGGAGTATTCCGAAGCGGGATTCTTCAACATCTTTAAGTCTTCTTGCTTACTTTTTAATTTATATTTTGATGTATACGCCTTAAATATTAATTTGTAATGTATCTATTAATCATTGAATAAATTAAAAAAAAAAATTGAATTGAATTCTAAATGAGGCAGTTTCGTACAATGCTACGCGTTCCATGGACCGATATGGTCAACAAAGCAAATGTTCTCCAAAGAGCAAGAGTAGGAAGAACTTCTGGCTAATATTAAGGTCCGGAAGGCATCCTATCTGGGACATACGCTAAGAGGAGAGAAGTACAAGCTATCGCACCTAATCATAAAAGGCAAAATAGAAGGTTGACGAGGTGTGGGCAAAAGGCAGATCTCCTGGCTCCGGAATATACGAGATCAGACAGAGATCAGAACTGTCGAGGCGCTATATAGACCTGCCAAGACAAGGATAATTATTATCAAGTGATAGTCGACATCAGGGGGACCTGACATGACACGCAAAAAAGAAGAATCACTCTTGGTGAATGGTGTTGAACTCACATTCAGGAAGAAGTTGTTTTGCTGAAGGGAATAGTTCCTTTCCTTCAGCTTGACTCCGTTGCCGGAGACTTCCTTGTGGAGCAGCAGCAGGCCCCACGTGGCGTTGGCCAGCTTCAATATGCTGCTGTGAAGATTCTCCGCCTCCAGATCCTCGTACTGGTTGAACAGATACTTGACTCCGAGAACTGACAGCTCCTGGCAATAAAATAAGGACATCTGTAATGGAGGGTGGGTTGCAAAATTTCAATTCTTTGGTAAAGGAGATTCAGAGATTTTAACCATTTTATAACATGCACTGTTTGAACATTCTTAAATTTTTTTTTACAAAAAAAAGAACAGTGTTTAACCCCAACAAAACTCTTCTTTTATGTAATAAAACTCAACACATTGCTCACTCCTTTCAACAATGTCGTATTTCAAAAATCGTCAATTTTCAGTTGTGCATTTTTTCGGAATGCTCAGAAAATGTACTATATTCCAGCAAAATCGGCATATTTTTAACTTAATATTTACCCGCTACAGGGCAGAAATTGTTATTTTTGCATTTTGAAGAAATGGTATTGTTTAATTATTTTTTTAAATATATTAAATATTTTTCAAATGGAGAAAAAAAATTCATGTTTTACCTAAAAAGATCTATTGCACAGTAAAAAAATCAATACGTGGCTTGATATTTATTTTTAATACGTTTTACTTTATTCATAAACTTTAAAAATAATCTCCTGAAAAATTAAGTTTTTTGATTTGTTGAAAGGAGTGAGCGACATGTCTACAAAATTTCCATAACTGCAGCAGTAAAAATCTGAGGAGTTATATGAACAGGTAATAATAACAAAACCCTTATCCGCACCCCAATGGTGCATAGGGCACTGCTTCATAAAAACGCAGTCATCTTGATCGTTTTTTTACACACGAAGGAAAGGTGATCAGCCCTCCGCTTCAGGTACCAGTCCAGGGTAATAATGAATAAATATTACAGTGAAAAAATCACTTATATTTATTTGACCCCCCCCTTGGAATTGAACCCGGGACCTCCAGAACGGTAGCTGAGCGTGCTGACCATTACACTACGGAGGCGGACAAAATATGAACAGGTAGATAGGTCATTAAGTGAGGATACTCACTTGTTCAATGGACTTCATGTACTTTGGTAGATTCTCTTCATTGCACGGTTCAAACGTGGTGCATCTTTTAGACTTGGAGTGCAATATCAACTCCCTTATGTCCCTGTCCAAAGATTCCACATCGTCGATAACAGACATTTTCTCCATAGAACTGAAACAAATAAAGCATACATTTTTAACCCTTCCCTTATGGTGCTAAAAAACTTCCGCGTGCACCGGTGATAATATGTATTTTGTACACCATATGAAAATGTCGTTTAAAAACGGGAAAAATGTAAATATTCATAAATGTTGCTTTTATTGATCATAGTTGAAGTCGAAATGTAACAATTTTGTAATGTTTGCTCTGATAATTACCTGAAAAAGAGAAAAAAAAAGAAAAAATGTTTCAATTTGTACCAGAAGATGGAAACAATTGTCGTTTTCGAAACTAGTCGTGAATAAAAATAAAACTCGATAAAGTGGATTATTCGAGTGTTTAATTTTAATAAAATAATCATGTCATTCCACAAAGTTATTTGCCGAATCAATAAATAATAGAAAAAAGAAATCGTAAGTGGCCGTAATAGAAGGCGTAGTGACACAACCGTAGTGTAAGACGATCTGCACACTACTGGACTGGCGGAGTTAACACGTTACGACATGCGACATGCATGTATATTTACAAAGCACGCCACACGCGCACACTTAGAAACGTTTATGTATTGGTGATTTTATTCCCGATTTTTTCACAAAATATTTATTTCCGTCGCTGCAAATGAATAACTTTATATTATAATACTTTCATGTAATACATACATAATTATATTACGGAGGAATACAAAAATTCTGAGCCCGTATCTATTATATTTTACTGTCACGAGTTGTAGTACTGCCACATATCACCGGGAGGGGAAGGTTAATAATTTCTTTTAAATGGAATAACCCGCAAAGCCACTACTTTTTTAGAGGCTTGTCTGCAGGTAGGATAGTAAGGATAAAGAAGGTAAATGTGAAAAATGCATCACATGCAGAACTAAATACAGTAAACCTGCCTAAAATGGGACACGCTTGGCTACCGTTACTAGAGGTACCGGGTTCGAATTCCAGGGGGGTCAAAATAAATATAGGTGATTTTCGCTCTCATATTTATTTAATATCACACTGGACTGGTACAAGAAACGCAGGGCTGATCACCTTGCCTTCATGGGACTAACTATGCAGTGCCCTATGCACCATCGGGTGCGGATTAGGGTTTGAAGATGAAGATGAAGATTCTTTTTTATTATTGTATACATATTTTGTTTATATTGTTAAAGGCATTAGCCATAAATAAAAATTAAATAAAATAAAAATATTTTGGTAGCGAATAGTAAAATTTTGAAGCAAAAATAATGTTTTTTTTTTAAAAGCAAAGTTGCATATACCAGAGGACGCTAGCGTGGCGTATACGGATGATAACGCATGTTTAAAACATGACGCCAACGTAGCGTACGTGGTAGTAAAAGTCTTGAGAACATGTTCCATGGTCGGGAAGGTATCGCTACACTAAGTTAGCAGTCTCAGCTCAACCGTGTTGCACTTTTGTCCACAAATTAGATAAAACATAAGCTATGTATTTTCATAAAGTACACCTTACATAATTTCAAGGCGAAGGAATAAATTGAGTGTTTAACTATTTGCGTAAGTGAATTACAAGTGGTCGGCTCGGGGCAGCTATGGCTTCTTAAGCCGTCATATTTACCAGTCTTGAACTTAATCCGGATGGACTTAAAACACTTGCCAAATCGGAAATAGAATGTGCGAAGGAATATTATGAACGGCTTTATAAAAAGACCGCTTATACTGAACTCCCTTTCTACATTTTTTTTTCAAAATAACATTGTGTAAAAAAAAAAAAGAGGAAATATGAGAAAATAAAAAAATATATATAACAGTATCGTATAAAGTATTGTAAAAAAAAATTATAATAATATTTTTTTAACACAAATGCATTTATAAGAGGTCAAGTGATCTAAGCGAGTATATTAAATTATTTTTTTAAATATACTAAATATTTAGTATACATAAAAAAAAAGTATTGAACAATACCTTTTCTTCAAAATGCAAAGACAACACTTTCTGCCCTATAGCGGGTAAATATTAAGTTAAAAATATACCGCTTTTGCTGGGATATAGTACACTTTCTGGGCATTCCGAAAACATGCACAACTAAAAATTGTCAATTTTTTATATATGACGTTGTTGAAAGGACTGAGCGATGTGTTTTTGCCTAGAATTTTCACTCATGAATTAGATTAAATTATAGTAACTTTAAACATAAAGAGTAAATCCACTCACGAGAAGGCATAGGCTATAAAACTTAAAAAGTTGAAGTCTGAGAAGGGGCATGATAAGCGGTGTTGCATAAGCCGTAGCTAGATTTCAGAGTCACTTGGACGTTAGGTAATAAAAAAAAATGCATCCCTTATGTCACTGCGACCATGTTAGGTCTATTGTGACACAAATACATTGTTGTCAGGCGGTTTTTTCATCAACTCCGACTCTAATTATACTCAGACAGTCTGCCGCCCGACCCTCAATATACTAATCACAAATAGCCGCAAACCCAATTCCCATCTGTACAATGTTTTTTGGGGTCTCTCGCGCTCTCAAAAGTAAGCAAATAGAACGCTTATAAGCGTCTCCCGTTCTCTATTAATTGTATGTAAAATATGCTTTTAAGCGTTTCTTGCAAACAATGTATTAGTTTTACGATGCGTAACAGTAATTTGGTAATTCCAACATTCCGCGCATGTTCACATTTCTTAGTATCTAAAAGAGCTGTGTATTCCAGACAAATTGGTTGATAGACGTCTCACTCTTTGATTGGCTACAACTGCTATGGGTAAAGTGATCTTACCAGCTCCCAACCAGGGCACTAAATTTGGCGAGTGTGCTTTTGCTGTTGCGGGACTGATGGCATGGAATGCTCTTCCACCAGGAGTTAGAAATAGTGAGAGTGAGATGATTTTTAGATAAAAACTAAAAATGCATTTTTTGCAAAATTATTTAAACTATCTCTTTTTCGGCGATTCAATCACAGTAAAGTGCTCTTGAGGTAGGATTTTATGAAAATGGCGCTGTTTAAATTATCAAAATTTATTATTATTAGACTGTAGACTGCAGTGCATTAATAAAGTCAGCAGTGGGTTAGCACCCTTTTTACATGGTAACACATAGAATGTTTCCACCATAAAAATTCAGAGTAAATGTAATTTTCACAATTAATTATCAAATAAATAAGATTTAAAAAAATATATATATGGTGAAAACCAAATGCCGCCTATACAATGCCTGCATTGCTCCTGTTCTCTTATACGGCTGTGAAACATGGCACCTTACAAGGGCCCAGAGCAGCCGTGTACTAAGCTTTGAGAATAGGTGTTTGCGGAGAATCTTAGGCGTGCGGTGGTTTGACTTTGTGAGGAATGAAGAGATAAGGCGTAGGACGCAGCAAATCTCGGTCACAACTGTCGTCAAGAAAAGGCGATTCAGTTGGCTCGGCCATGTACTCCGCATGCCTCCTGAGAGCCTTAATCAAGCTTGCCTCTTTTACAAGGCATCAGGTTCGCGCCGCCCAGGACGACCACTGCTGACAATTCGTCGGCAGTTCTCGTCAGAACTTCGGGACGCGGATCTGACTTGGGAGGATGCGAGGGAGCTGGCAGCCGACAGAAAAGCCTGGAGACAGTTTGTGGACTCCATATGCTCCACCTAGGGAGCGGATATGGTTATTATATAAAGTTATTGGCCCTACAGATTTCATGCATAAATATAATCTGATATTAGACATGTAAATAAGTAAAATATTAGTATTTAAATAAAGTAAAAGCCAAATCAATAATTACAAACACATATTCATTCAACAATTTTTTATTGAAATAAATGTATTAAGTGGTTTTGAAGTTATAGATGTTAGCCTTATTTTTCTGAAGATTTTTCATTTTATAAAATCGCTAAAACATTCAGTTAGGTAAAGGATTTGTTTAAATATTGCTGTAAATTCAATATCGCGCTAAATAGAACCGCATTATTTGAGGAATGGTGGATATATGCAGTTATATATTGAAATCTAACATTTATTTCAATATATTTCACAAAATCATTTCCAAAAACCAGGTGGTAAAAAGTTTGAAGTAGGGCGTATAGCGCATAAAGATACGTTCAAATATCTTATGCAGTGTGATACCAAGGAATTAAGTATAAACTGGGCACAAAAAATAATAATTAACATTATATAATACGTTTTAAACATTTGTGATTTACAAGTTTTGAATGTTTAAAATTTAATAGCAAAAAGAGCTCTAAATTAGCAAAATCATTCATGAAAATCAAAACAATTAACTGTCAGAAATGCTTGCGCAGTTTCATCAACATTTTTATGAAAAAAATGAGACATTTGGTAATGAATTGTCAAAAAAACAAGAAGAAAACTATGGTTTTTCGTGATTAATTAATATTAAACAAAAAAATATTCACTAACCTTCAAATTCAGTGATCTAATTCAACTTGATGAAGCGTGTCAAACAGGAGGAAGAAGGAATTTACGACTGACCACCTATATTACGTTGGTGTTTATGTTTATTTGAATATTCACTATCACCCAAAAGCAAATTGATGATTATCTAAAATAAATAATACTTTGAACGGACTTAATGTTTAGGCGCTGAATAGGTTTGGTATTAATTACACGATAAATTTTGAAGATTAGGAAAACGGCGGGATCGAAATATTTTGTTTTTTGTTTACACTTCAAATCTGGAATTCGGCATGGTATTTATATGTTGCTAGTGCGTAAAAATAAAATTCCGAATTTGTGCAAGTCTGCGCAAATACGATAAACCAAATGGAAAAAATACATAAAGATTTTTTTAAATAGGTATGTACTTACATGAGATGCGTAAAAATATTATGTTTCCGCTTTCCTTTATTAAGAGTAGAAGTCTTTTCGATTAAAACGTATTTAGGTTGAAAAATGAGATTGTTATTTTATTATACTGGCAATATTAATACACTACTGCGGTAATTTTAAATTACCATTGGAACAGTATTATTTTAACTAAAATACAAAAATCGTTTATAGAATCGTAAAAATATATATATTGAACCCTGGTTTATCAATATCGCCTAATGAGATGTTGTTTGACTTGCGTCATATGTAAGGCAATAGCTAACCCTTTAACCTATTTCTTTTAAATTCGGATTTAAAGTCTTCTGACTTATATAATTTTAACACCTTTACGAAGGATTTCTTGAAGTGCAGTTTTATAATCTTGTTTCCTCAATCCCATTTCGTGACACTGTGAAGTCTATAAGAAGGAAGTTTTACTACAACTCATTGTATTGTGAGCCTCAAGTCATCTTGAGTGGCACTGTACACAGTAGACACAATAGAATGGTCAAAATTTAGAATCACACCGACGCTTCAAGTAATTGAAGTAGTGCTTTGTTTTTGGATTACACATTTTTGATATATTTTTTGAAGATTTTTTTAAATTAAAAATGGCTGTTTCCGCATTTCATCCCGTGATGATGGAACGCTGGCAGGACATCTCCAACCAAACAGTCGTGGATAAAGTGCCTCCAGAAATGCTCCATCTCATCGACCCACACTGGTAAATTATAACATTCGGACCTCACATACTAATATAAGAGTTTCTGCTTAATAAAAAGCTTCTTTACATCTCACCAATAGATGTCTCTAGTGAAGTTCTAGTGATTCAAGAACAAGGTTTCCAAATTGGTTCATATATACAGAACTTCCAAGAATTTGAGAAGTGTGGTTGTCAATAATGGGTAGAATTGGTGAATGTTACACGTGTGTAAAGTGATCACTTAAACCAGCCTATGACGGTCGTCAGCCCCGTAAATGCCCAGACTTCCATATTCTTCTTTATCTTTGATGAGATGTCAAAAAATAATAAATTATAACTAACCTAAAAACACTCGTACAGATTAGCAGTGTCTAACTTTCACCGAGTTTGGCTACCGTGTAGGGGGTACCGGGTTCGATTCCCAGAAGATCAAAAAAATCATTTATTTTTCATGATAATATAAGCTGTATTTTATATTTGAAGACATAGCTTTGTGATTTTCCATTTTATAATTAATATATAACTTTGTTAAATCACTATAAATTATAGTGATTTTAAAACCAAGTTTTAATTATAATGAGTAATATATTTGCAGGATAATTAATATACACTGTATTTAAAATTACCTTGGACTGGTACCTGGTACCTTTCCTTCATGTATTGAACAATCAAAATGACACTGCTTATATGCAGTGCAGTGCCCTAAGCACCATTGTGTGCGAAAAATGATAAGAAAAAGAAACAAAAGTTACATGAGCTAGTACGAGTACGACTGTGATATGACGATTTCCCTGCCCATTATTGGTTTTCTTCTTTTCCTACCTATTATTCCTCCTCTATTTTCTTTGCAATAAAGCATAAATGTTCTTCATTTACGACATTTGTTTTCCATCTAATAAATTCCACTCCTTAACCTAAGAATTAGAAGCACACTCTTGATCAACTTCTTTTCATTTGATTGGCGATCATGTTAACTCCGTGTCGATACTATGCGGTGCCCTATGTACCATTTTGGTGCTAATAGGGTTAAAGAAATATAAGGGGTATTATAAAAAGCACCAATTTGTCGTTTGTAACACTCTACCAATGAATTACCCACATTTTTATATATTATAGTGTTTTTGTTTATTTTGGATATTCATTACTTTTTCTCATATTTGCTGCTTTTTCTTATAAACGTTATTTTTCGGTTATTCGTCATTTTTCAGTAATTCGTAATTTTTCGGTTATTTGTAATTTTTTTAGTAATTCGTATTTTTTTCGGTTATTCGTCATTTTTTCGGTTATTCGTAATTTTTTCGGTTTTTCGTAACTTTTTCGGCTATTCGTTTTTTTTGTTATTCGTTATTTTTTCGATTATGCGTTACTTTTTCGATTATTCATTTTTTTTGTTATTCGTCATTTTTTCGATTATTCGTTACCTTTTCGTTATTCGTTATTTTTTCGGTTTTTCGTAACTTTTTCGGCTATTCGTTTTTTTTGTTATTCGTTATTTTTTCGATTATGCGTTACTTTTTCGATTATTCGTTTTTTTTTGTTATTCGTCATTTTTTCGATTATTCGTTACCTTTTCGGTTATTCGCTATTTTTTCGGCTACTCGTTACGTTTTCAATTATTCGTTATTTTTTTCGGTTATTCGTCAGTTATTCGTTACTTTTTCAGTTATTCGTTATTTTTTCGGTTATTCGTTATTTTTTCGGTTATTCGTTACTTTTTCTTGTATTTGCTGATTTTTTTGGTATTAGTTACTTTTCGGTGCTTTGAAAGGTAGAACTCTGGTGTTCAATAATGATGCTGGATGCATCGAAACGCACGTCACAATAAAATTGTAAGAAATGGTGGTATTTACCAAGTAAAATTTAAATTGAAGATAGAAAAATTAAAAAAAAATATTACCACAAAGTGGCTGCCGAATCAATTCAAGAAATTACTTTTCACAAATTAAATATGTAAATTTATTTGCTTTTGAATAATTTATTTATTACTTCTTGAAATATGTAAATTTTATACTATTTTCGTTTGCCTAAGCGGCCCGTTATTAAAAGTAGGAATCAATTTTTGGCAGTCTTGGTTCCCAGAAATTCTTCGACTTCAAAACGAGACCACAACCCAATTACACTTTTACATTCTATTACACTATTCGATTTATTATTTTACTATATTACTAATATTTTGTTTTACTTTGGTTTTTAGGTATCAATTTCCTCCATTGAATCCCCTATGGCACGGAATTTTAGGGTTCGTCATGGTGTGCTTAGGATTCATAAGTTGGACAGGAAATGGTGTTGTCATATACATATTTTCCACAACAAAGGTACGTACGTCAAAATATAACAAACAGCTCTTATAATCACTTTTGTTTTAATTTAAGTCGACCTAATTCTAAAATCCCAAAGAGACAAAATTTAACTTATAGCTTCTTTCAATTTTTGTCATGACTTTTTTTTTTTAAGATTTTACGTTTTTTGTCCCCGCAAAGATGAAATTATTCATAAATAATGTAAAATGCTAGCTAACTTAACAAAGTGTTTTAATAATATCATTCTTAGTAGGTACTTAGTTTTTAAAAAAATCAGCTTATAATTATTCAAATCATGGTTTATGAACTCCCGTTGAATACTGATTTAAATTAAAATAAATAATTTAATTGCTCTTTAAATCTATGTATGATTCTAAGTTGGTACTGAGTTTTTTTTAATCGCCTAGTTATTATTAAAACATGGCTTATGCATAGAAAGTAAGTACTGAATAAAATATATTTTAAAAAATCGCTTTTTAAATCTAAATAGATTATGAGTTTTGAAAAATCGGCCAAAAATTATTAAAATCATGCCTTATGGTTTAAGCATGGGTACTGAATCGTTTATTTGTATAACAACCGCGAAATGTATTAGTTTTTTTTGTATTGTAACCGTTAAATGTATGAGTTAATTGTTTATTTATATTTTAACCGTGAAATGTATGATTAAATCATTTATTTGAAATGTAACCGTGAAATGTATGAGTAAATCATTTGCTTGTATTGTAACCGTGAAATGTATGAGTAAATCATTTATTTGTATTGTAACCGTGAAATGTATGAGTAAATCATTCATTTGTAGTATGTAACCGTGAAATGTATGAGTAAATCAAATATTTATATTGTAACCGTTTTCGGGACATATTTCAATGCATGATTAAATCATTTTTATGGTATGTAACCCCTGAAATGTATGAGTATACCATTTATTGGTAATGTAACCGTTAAATGCATGAGTAAATCATTTATTTCTTTTATTGCAGAGTCTTCGTACGCCTTCCAATCTCCTAGTAGTTAACTTGGCCTTCTCGGATTTCCTGATGATGGTGGTCATGTCACCGCCGATGGTGATGAACTGCTACCACGAGACTTGGGTGCTAGGTATGATCTGACTTTCATTAATTTTTTACAAAACCTCGGGTACCTACTTTTGTGATCCCAAAAATAATCGCTACCGATTTATATTTTTAAAAAATGCTTCGACACAGCTTTCGTTATGTGAGGCATAACTATATCTGCGATGAATAGTGTGTAATATGTATTTACAACATTTTGAGTGTGTCCAAATACTTGTTCACAAAATCTGGATTATCTCCAATTACAGGAGTTATTTTCGTATTATTTGTTATTAAATAATATGAAAATAACTCCTGTAATTGGAGATAATCCAGATTTTGTGAACAAGTATTTGGACACACATAAAATATTGTAAATAAATTATCTGGTCAAATTATAAGCTTAAATAATAAAAATGAAAATGATATTTTCTGGCGTTTCTCATGTGTGTGATTATAATCCAGGATTCGGACCTCACATACTAATAAAAGAGTTTCTGCTCAATAAAAAGCTTCTTTTCATCTTGCCAATAGATGTCTCTAATGAAGTTCTAGTGATTCAAGAACAAAGTTCTAAATTGATTCATATATATAGAACTTTCAAGAATTTGAGTAGTGTGGTTGTCAATATTGGGTAGAATTGGTGAATGTTATACGTGTGTGAAGTGACTTAAACCAGCCTATTACGGTCGTCAGCCCCGTAAATGCCCAGACTTACTATATTCTTCTTCACCTTTGATGAGATGTCAGAAAATAATGTGTTATATTTAATTTATATTTGAAGTCATAACTTTGTGATTTTCCATTTTATAATAAAAAAAAAAACTTTGTTTTAAAATTATTATAGATTAAAGTGATTTTAAAACCAAGTTTTAATTATAATGTTTAATATATTTGCAGGACCCCTGATGTGCCAGATATATGCCATGTGTGGATCACTGTTTGGATGTGCTTCCATCTGGACGATGACATGCATTGCATTGGATAGGTACAACGTCATTGTCAAGGTAGGAGACAAATATATATATATTTTTTGACATTTCATCAAAGATGAAGGAGAATATGGATGTCTGGGCATTTACGGGGCATTCAAGAGTAATGTTTCAATTTGGTTCATATATGGTGTATATAGAACTTCCAAGAATTTGAGTAGTGTGGTTGTCAATAATGGGTAGAATTGGTGAACGTTACACGTGTGTAAAGTGATCACTTAAACCAGCCTATGACGGTCGTCAGCCCCGTAAATGCCCAGACTTCCATATACTTCTTCATCTTTAATGAGATGTCAAAAAATAATATGAAAATAACTCCTGTGATTGGAGATAATCCAGATTTTGTGAACAAGTATTTGGACACACTCAAAATGTTGTAAAAATATTTCTTCTTTTTTTCTTCTTTCTTTCTACTTTCCTATTTATCCTTATGGCCTCCACTGCCTGGATATAAGCCTCCTGTACCCTTCCATTTGTTTTCCGCGAGTGTTTTTACCTAGAATTTTCACTCATGAATTACATGAAATTATAGTCACTTTAAACATAAAATAGAGTAAATCTACTCACAAGGCATAGGCTATGAAACTTATAAAGTTGAAGCCTGAGTAGGGACATGATAAACGGTGTTGCATAAGCCGTAGCTAGGTTCCAGAGTCACTTGGACGTTAGGTAATTCAACAAAAAAATCCATTTGTTTTCTTTTTTTTTTTAATGTAAATAATTGTGCTTTTTAAAATTAACTTCTCATGTCGTTTTGACAATAATCTATTTGGCATGTATTGTAATAAATTCTCAATAATCCAACTAACCACTACGCAGGGTCTCCGCAGGTGTAAGCAGAGAAATAAGAACGCCACACCAATCTATCTTTGCAAACAGTCTTCGCCTCTTGCACTCATTTTGCATCCATCTCCTCATACATACCCGCCGATTATTCCGACTCATGACTTGACCACGCACGAGTAATTAAAATACTGCACCATGTTAAATTGTGCTCGGTGTTCCTCTGCTTCTTTTATCGACCACATCCACCTCATAAATTTGTTTTACTCTTCTTTCTTCACTCATTCGATTCACATGCCTAAATCATCTAAACACACCTTTTTAATTTTTTTATCGATAATGCTAATCTCAGCCTTGCATTTTTTCGTTATATCAATATTTGAACATATCGCTCACTCCTTTCAAGAACGTCATAAATAAAAAATCGTCAATTTTCAGTTTTGCATGTTTTCAGAATGCCTAGAAAATGTACTATACCCCAGAAAAAGAATCATATTTTTAACTTAATATTTACCCACTACAGGGCAGAAAATGTTGTTTTTTCATTTTGAAGAAAAGGTATTGTTTAATTATTTTTTTGAATAAACTAAATATTTTTCAAATGGAGAAAAAACCTTCAGGTTTTACCTAAAAATATCTGTTGCTCAGAAAAAAGTTCAATAAGTGGCTTGATATTTATTTTTAATACATTGTGTCATATTTTTAAACTTTAAAAACGTTCTCCTGAAAAATCAAGTTTTTATTTATTTATGACGTTCTTGAAAGGAGTGAGCGATATATCATACATCTTTTTAAAGCTTCCATTATTTTTTCAATGATCTTCCTCTGCTCATTTTTTCAACTGCATTCGCATCATAACTTTGTTTAAATATCTTAAAAGTAAACTAAATTTTCACTGTTACAAAATGTGTGTATGTTTTACCATTTTTTTTACTTCTACAGGGATTAGCAGCAAAACCGATGACCATAAAAACAGCTCTATTCAGAATAATTGCTGTATGGCTGTTTGCAACAGTGTGGACAATTGCACCTCTCTTCGGATGGAACAGGTTAAAAATATTTTCTTTTTTTTTTAAAAAGAAAAACTTGTAAAACTTTTACTTTTAGGACTATTCTTTAAGTATTCTTTAAGTCGTAACCTAAAATTCTCTAAAACCAGTAACATTTTACGTAATTTATATTTTTTCTTAAAACACAGTTCTTCCATTGAAAAAATAAGTGTTTCTCGAAATAATGATATTGTTTTGAAAAAAATGAGTTATTGAAAGGTTAGAAGTTTAAAAAAAAATCTATACATATTCGAAATAAATTGAATATTTATTCCAAAAAAAATTAGCGTATGCATTGCCGAAAGCTAACTAAATTTTATTATTGCGAGTATGTATATTTTATTATTGTCTGCAGTTAGAATAATAAGGATATGGAAGGTAGATGTGAAAAATACATTACAAACACCCAGACCAATTGAAAATAAGTCTTTCTCGAATTCACTTTGAACTCCATAGGTGGGAATCGAACCCTCGACACAATTTTGCAGCCTACCCAACTATGCCACGGCGCCTGTCTAGTTGAATAATAATAACAGATAATTGGACAAGAATTGAGAATGAAGTTTCAAGGATATCGATTTGGATATAACATTTTGAGTGTGTCCAAATACTTATACTAATATAAGAGTTTCCGCTTAATAAAAAGCTTCTTTACATCTCACCAATAGATGTCTCTAGTGAAGTTCTAGAGATTCATGAACAAGGTTTCTAAATTGGTTCATATATATAAAACTTCCAAGAATTTGAGTAGCGTGGTTGTCAATAATGGGTAGAATTGGTGAATGTTACACGTGTGTAAAGTGATCACTCAAACCAGCCTATGACGGTCGTAAGCCCCGTAAATGCCCAGACTTCCATATTCTTCTTCATCTTTGATGAGATGTCAAAAAAATGATTTGGATATATATTGATTTGGCATTAACTAAGTGGATTTAAAAAAAATCCTATATAATAAATACCCTTTGAGTTTTATTAACTTTTCATCTGCAGATGAAAACATCTGCAGTTTTCGAAACTAGTCGTGTGTAATGAAATAAAACTCATAAAGTGGTATTATACAAGTGTTTAATTAAAAAAAACTCAAGGATGCGTCACATTTATTAGGCACATTCGTTGCCCTGGTCTGGCGCTCTATTCTCTCTGCCTACCCCTGTGGGCTGAGGCATGAAGGTTATTAAATAACTATTTAGTTAATATCTTCTCATATTTATCTTATATCTTCTAATACTTATCTTATATCAGCACGCTCGGCTACCGTTCTGGAGGTCCCGGGTTCGATTCCCAAGGGGGGTAAAATAAATACAAGTGATTTTTTCACTATAATATTTATTTAATACTACCCTAGACTGGTACCTGAAGCAGAGGGCTGATCACCTTTCCTTCATGTGTAAAACGATCAAGATAACACTGCGTTTATGTGACGAAGTGCCCTATGCACCATTGGGGTGCGGATAAGGGTTTTATTATTATTATTATTATCATTATATTTATTTCAGATATGTGCCTGAAGGCAACATGACAGCTTGCGGAACTGACTACCTGGCGAAGGACTGGCTGAGCAGGAGTTATATTTTGGTCTACTCTGTGTTCGTGTACTACTTGCCCCTCTTCTCCATCATCTACTCCTATTGGTTCATCATCAAGGTAAGCTATGTTTGAACTGATGAAACTGACTAACTGTCCTAAACAGGATACAGAAAGACAACACCAAAATGCAAAAGAACAGCCTTTGATCTAACATAATCATTTCGAAATCACATAATAGAATGCGTTTTTGGTCAGTCTCTAAGCTAACGTCGCAATTATAATAAACGATTGATAAAAACCAGTCCTAACTTACTACTTAGCAGAGTTCTAACCAGGACACAGAAAGACAACACCAAAATGTAAAAGAAACACCTTTGATCAAACACGATCATTTCGAAAACAGGGTGCGTTTTTTGGTCAATCTCTAAGTTAATATTACATTTCTAACAAACGACAGATCCCAACAAATATTAAAACAAAACATAATTTTTTAAAGTTAGAACAAACTGCTTAGTAATCTTTAAACGTTGTACATAATTAGAAAGGTAAATAATGAATGCATCTTCCATATAAATAAATAAAAAAAAAGCAAGGAAAAAAAAAAACCATTGTAAAAAACTACTCTTATTCACAACCCAGCTCAAAGTCCTAACCACAACACAGAAAGACAGAGTAGCATGATTGGAAAATAAGAAGAAGATGATGATGTCTGCGTTTGTTTTTATCATGTCATTTGTTTTCCCAGGCCGTCGCAGCCCACGAGAAATCCATGCGAGACCAGGCCAAGAAGATGAACGTCGCCTCGCTCAGGTCTTCCGCCGAGAACGAGACCAGCGCCGAGTGCAAGCTCGCCAAGGTGGCTCTGACTACCATCTCTCTCTGGTTCATGGCTTGGACTCCTTACCTGGTCATCAACTACACGGGCGTCTTCGGAGGAGCGGCCATCAGCCCGCTCTCCACCATCTGGGGGTCGCTCTTCGCCAAGGCCAACGCCGTGTACAACCCCATCGTCTATGGAATCAGGTGAGTTTTGCATTCACATTAAAATTCCGATTATCCGAATCGATTGGGACTGGACCCCATTCGGATAGTTGGATTTTTTCTCCAAAAAATGGTCTATTTCAATTGATTACTGTATGTACATTATGTTAAAAATGGGAGAAAAAACTATTTGGGTGCTCAGGTAAAGGATTCTTATATTTATTGTATTTGGGAATTTAACAGGACGGTTATATCGAGTAGAGTAGAACTCCAACTATCCGAATTGGTTTGAACTAGACTCCATTCGGATAGTTTGATTTTTTTTCAAAAAAGGATCTATTCTATGTGAATTAATTACTGTATGTACAAGTACATTGAAAATGAGAGAAAAAACTATTTGGGTGCTAAGGTGAGGGATTATTATTTTTATTGTATTTGGGAATTTAACAGGACGGTTACATCGCGTAGAGTAGAACTCCAACTACCCGAATTGATTGGGACTGGACCCCATTCGGATAGTTGGATTTTTTTTCAGAAAAAGGGTCTATTTGAATTAATTACTGTATGTACATTTGTTAAAAATAGGAGAAAAAACTTTTTGTTCTCAGGTGGAGGATTATTATTTTTTATTGTATTTGGGAATTTAACAGGACGGTTATATCGAGAAGAGTAGAACTCCAACTATCTGAATTGATTGGGACCGGACCCCATTCGGGTATTTGGCCTTTTTTCCGAAAAAAGGGTCTATTTTAATTGATTACTATTTTTATATGTTTAAAATGGTAGAAAAAAAAAGAAATGTATTTTATTTATATAGCGTCTATAGGTGATCACTAATATCTCATTTATGCAAATAAATAATTCTATTGCAGAACTTCAACTATACGAATCGATTGGGACCGGACCCCATTCGGATAATTAGATTTTTTTCTCCGTAAAAATGGTCCATTTGGTTTATCAATCATGATTCATTTTCAACATACAGTTATGTATGTGAAAATGGGAGAAAAAACTTAAGTGCCATCCGAACACTCCGTAATCCGAAACGCACTGTAATCCGAACGATTTCTTAAGACTTCTGAAGTCGTGAAAGCTTTCGAGAACAATGAGGAATTGGTGATTTTGGACGAATTCGGGATTAAGCCCTTGAACACTAGTTAGGTGCGTTGGTTCAAAAGAATATATCTGATTTTTTCAAGCGAAAAATGTAAATTATTATTTTTTTAAATTATTCATTCAGTACCTAAATGAAAATGTTAAATAAAGAGCATTTCCATAAAATTTCTGTACTGCCATTCGCGATTCGTTCAGTAAACAGCGTGGATACATTTTAGGAGATGATAATAACAAATTATTACCCTAACTAGTGACCGTTGAACAGTGGCGTGCACAGAGTTTTTAATCAGAGTAGGCAGTAGGGTTGGATCCTTACCCATATCCTTGTAAGGCATAGTAGGCAATGGTCGTATTTCTGTATGGAACGCGAGTAATCCAGGGTAGGCACTGCTCTTCCGCCTATATAGAATGCACGTCTCTGCCGTTGAAGGAGGGGTGACCGGCTTTTCCGGGAGTGACATGTGACGTTTTCTTTTCAGTCATCCTAAATACCGCGCCGCTCTTAACGAGAAGCTTCCATTCCTCGTCTGTGGTAATGCCGCCCCCCCACCAGCGGCCAGCGACGCCAGCTCGACTGGCACCACAGCAACCAGCGAAGCGTAAATAAGACTAGACGACAACGATCAAAAAGCGCCTTTTAGCGACGCCATCTTGGAATCAGTGACAACGTCATTTCGCGATGAAATCATGTACATAATACTAATTTTGACTTATAGATCACTTATTATCACTTATAGATCGCTTATTGGTATGGCAAGTTAAGATTTAATGTCGTACAATTTCCATTTTGATAAATTACGCCGTGTTTTCAATGTCTGGCGATACATGACATTTTGACGTTTCTTAGATTCAAGATGGCGTCGCAAAAAGGACGATTTTATCATACCGCGTTCTATAAAACTCTATTTAATTAGTGAAAATGGCAATACACATGGTTTTTTCGCTCGTATTGGATATAAATGTTAACGAACTTGATTATTTAAAATGTTATACGACTTTTCTTTTCATTTACATTGCGTTTTCGCATTGTTGAAAATTTGGGAAAACAGAGAACCCTTTATCATCAACAGGAGCAAATAATCTAAGATAATGAAACAAAATAATATAAGTGACGTTTTGTTTATTATAAATATAAAACTACAAAAAGTTGTTTGGAACATTACTTCTTAAAGGTACTGCGTACACGTTCGTTTGTTTTCGAATGAAAAGTATCCGAACGCTCGTTCCAAATGCATAAAACAAATTTGAAAAACACGTGTGCATCCATCTTAAGGGACAAAGATCATGTTTCTGCGATCTTGACAACACTCTTTTGTTTGTCGTATTGTTAAATGTTAAAAAATGGAATTCTCGAAATTAATTAAGTCAGTTCTTACTTTATCATCCAATATATTGTATTACGGTATTATGTTATAAAACGTGGACGAAAATATAGATAGAATTATGTGATCCGGATACAAAATAAATTTTATATGTTTCTGGTCAGCATACAAACTAGATATAATAGGTCTTTCGTTTTGCTTAAGTTCTCAATCAAATTCAATAATATTTTTCAAATGATTTTATAAATTCTATAATGCTCCCGTTTTAGTATGGTAGATCTTATAATTTACTACCCAAATGTATAGCTATTTTTGCATAGTTAGACTTAGAAACAAACTGCATTAAAAAATAGCAAAAAAAATATGATTGGATCAACTAAAGTGCTTAGTGCTCCAAGTAACCAAGAATGTAAAAAATGTATAATTTTATTAATAAATATTTGAATAAAGTTATTTTAATTATATTCCTAATGTCTTTGATTTATAAATCTTTATTTAAAATAAATTAATATAGATATCACCTCTATTTTATTATCTTTCACATATAAGGTATAGTGGCCATGATATCCATCAATAAACCCACCGCTTTCAATGTCCCTTTCCGTGTCTGTCTGCTGTGCTGGTTGGGGTTGTGGGCGTCCATGTACCGGCCAACATCTGACTAACTGACTAATTGAACTAAATACTGACTAACTGAACTAAATACTGACTAACTGAACTAAATACTGACTAACTGAACTAAATACTAATCCCTTTTACTGCCTACACCGGGGTACTTCTAGAAAATGTTGGTGACGGATTTACAAACTTACATTTATTGAGATTGGCATTGACAGGGAAATTGAAAGCTTTTAAATGTAAATTCACTGTAAAATCGGGATACAATTTTATGTTGTTTCACATTTTCAATAAATTTCGCAACTTAGTTAAAAAAAATTGCTTTGCAAGAGCAGATCTGTCAGAAAGCCTAGATGCTTCTGTATCAGATCTGGGCATGCGGTGGGACAGCTTTGATATTCCTTTCACTCCCATATAAATACAAGTTTGTGAAACCACCAAAAAGTTTCTAGAAGTGCCCCAGTGTAGGCAGTGAAAGGGAATAGTAAGAGAAAGAAGACTTGGAAACTGATAAGTTTTTTTCTGGGTGGTACCTACCTCATCAGCATGAGCAAAAAACACAATTTATTTTACCCAATAAAAACATTATCGACTGCGGAAAACAACGATTTCAAAACGTTCATTTAGCTTATTCGAAGTCTTCGAACCAAATCCTTCCATGAAGTCTTCAATAGGTTTTCCAAAAATGTGAAGCCGTGGATAAGACCTTGCCTAAATTCTTACCGGAAGCCATAATGGTGGTAAAGAAGAAGCCATATGGAAGAAGCCATAAATAGAAGTCTAATGGTGGTGCTCGAAGCAGTATCCTACAAGATTACTATGGTGTACCTGACCTTCTCCCAAGATGTGAAGAGGTAACTGTGTATTATACACCATATTTTGAGTACTTGCTCACAAATACTTATGCTTACAGTCGAAGGAATTTGGATAACCATCCAAGATAGACCCTTAGGTAGATCTTGGTTAGACCGTTGTATTTTTTGTTGTTTGTATTTTTCACTGTTTGTATTTGTTTTTTGTTTGTTTTTTGTGTTGTTTGTTTTTTATGTTGTTTATATTTATTTATTGTTGGTATGTGTTTGTTGGATTATTATGGTTTGTGTTTTTTATTGTCTTTTTTTTGTTGTTTGTACTTTTTTGTTGTTTTTCTTATCCGCTAGCGCTAGTTAAAATAGTATTGTATTTTCAATAACTTGCTGGATCTACTTTTTTAAACACCCTTATATAATATTCTTGCAAAGTATGTTAACTTTTTTTTTGACATCACAACATAGATAAAGAAGAATATGGAGTCCGGGTATTTATAAGACTTATGACCTGTCATAGGGTGGTTAATTGATCACCTTACAAGCGTGCAACATTCACAATTCTTTCCATGATTGATAGCCAAACTACTAAAATTTTTGGAATTCTTAGATACTCGTATATGATCAATCTCATGACACAGAATATATGAGTTCACAACAGCCATCTATGTTGGATTGAGAAAGCTTTTATTTAGCAGAGACCCTTTTAGTTCAATATTCATTTTGTATACTCTACAACAAGCTCCGGCTGTATTAGCTATTAATGCTATCCACTTTTTCCTATTTTCTTCCTCCATTTCCTTTATCATATTGCAGTAATTGCCTTCACTTTCGCCATATGCACCCCATCAGACATTTTTCGATTCATAAATCAGGACTAATCACCCTGCCATCACGATCAAGTTAACACCGTGCCAATCCGTTGCAGTCCCTTGCCTTCATCTGTAAACGATCAAGATAACGCTACGATGCAGTGCTCTATGCACCATTTAGAGCGGATAAGGGTTAGAATGGAGAGAGTAAATAATTAAAAAGATAGAAAGTTTTCCTTGCATGCTGGGATTATTTATTTATATATCAATTTAAATACATTTAGAAAACAATTCGACATTGATGACATCAGCCGCGCGTAATAACAATTGAATGTTAACATGTCAATGTATTACGGCCCACGTGACTCTTCACTTCCACAGATAAAAGCGCGAAAAGTCGAACATGGAATAGAATAAAAAAATGGCGACCTATCGCACAAGTCTACCCTTGCTAACTTATTCTATGTTTATCTTTAAATGAGCGGCCCTTTTCCCCTGAGCCTATAAAGCGTGTGCAATGTTTAAACGGCCAATCAAATCGTGTTTCCAAAATACGCATGAAGTACTTACGGGAAAATGAATAAAATAATTAAAAAAAACACGTCAATGTTTTCAAAAAAACCTCTGGCAACACTAAGTGTCGATGACCCTAGTATAAAAAAAAATCCCGTAAAATTTGACGTCATGAATATTTCGCCCAAAAACACGATCTGTCCGACCGTTTGTCATTTGTTTTATATATATTTTTTTCTAAATATTCATTATCAAACAAATCGTATTCGAAAAAAACCTTTGGATTAGCGTTTGCAGTAAATATTTTTAGACTCGAAAGTCACACTGTAAGAAGCGAGATGAAAATTTAGCGAAGAGGCGTGTTCCACCATCGTATGCGGTCAGTTTATAATTTTAATTTAATTTGATATTTGTGTATATGCGCTGAATAAATCACTTACGTAATATAACTCAATACTTTGGCTATATACGAAAATGTTACAGCGATCTGTTACATATAAACTAGGAAGAACAATCGCAATCTTTTCACACGTATTTTCTGTCCACACTTAAAACAGTGCAGCTGTGGGTCCAAGATCGCCACGCTTCCGCATTGTCTCACAAGTCCAATTTGGACCAGATATTTATATAGAAGCCCTGATTACATATGGTATTGGACTTGTGATACAGTGCGGGGTTTTAGTTTGGATTTGTTTACGCGGCAGGCTTCTCTTCCGAGGATACGTTGGTGACTCCTGAAGCGACTGATCCGTTCTCTTCGGGCGATGCTTGGCACGATAGTGCAGGGAATTTCTTGTAAAGAGCCGCTCTGTATTTGGGATGGCTGTAAAAAAGAAAATTAACACTTTTATACACCCTGTTATGTTATTTCTAAATGATTACGATTGATTAAAGGGTGTTTTTTATGTAAGATTTTGCATTTTGCTATTGTCTTTCATGGTTAGGACTTTGTGCTAGGTTGTTAGTAAGGGTTCTTTTTTAAGGCTGGCCAAAGAAAACGCACCCTGTTATTGTGATTTCTAAATTACTACGTTTGATTAATAGTATTTTCTTTATGCACCCTAGTGCTGCATTGTGTTGTTGTCTTTCAGTGTCGTGGTTAGTACGCTGTGCTAAGTTGTGAATTAGGGTTGTTTTTTTAGCATTCGTTTGTTAGGATTATGATAGTTTTGTGTCAAGAAATAAATCGCAAATTATGAACGAGAACCGTAATGATCAAAGGCATTTTGTTGTTGTCTTTCTGGATGTTGGAACTTTGTGCTAGTTTGTGAGTTAGGGTCGTTTTTTATCGTGTGTTAGGATTGTGACGCTAGTTTTAATACACCTGCCACAAAATAGGCGCACAAAAATGAAGGTAGGCCAAATAAGGCGCACCCTGAAAGTAATTTTTAAATACAACATTTTGAGTGTATCCAAATACTTGTTCACAAAATCTGGATTATCTCCAATTACAGGAGTTATTTTCATATTATTTTTTGACATCAATAATGGGTAGAATTGGTGTGTAAAGTGATTACTTAAACCAGCCTATGACGGTCTTCAGCCCCGTAAATGCCCAGACTTCCATATTCTTCTTCATCTTTGACGAGATGTCAAAAAATAATATGATTTTTAAATGATTATGTTTGATCAAAGGGTGTTTTATTAATGTAGGTTGCTGCATTGTGTTGTTGTCTTTCTGTGTCGTGGTTAGGACTTAGTGCTAGGTTTTGAGTTAGGGTTGTTTTTCAATCGTTTATTAAGATTATGATAGGTTTGTGTCAAGCAAAAAATCTTAACTTGTGAAATAGGAACGTTATAAAATGTCGACGAAAAAAAGTTAAGTGAAAAATGTGATAACTGAACATTTTCCGTAAATGCCTCGACACTGTTCCGTGCTTGTCTGCTGTACTGTTTGGGACTGTTGACGTCTGTGTATCGGTCAACGTCGGGTTGGAATCGAATCCAGCTAACTGAACCCACTAACTACTGATCCCTTTCACTGCCTACAACCGGGGCACTTCTAGAAACTTGGCCGTAGTTTTACAAACTTGTATTTGTTTAGAATTGCAGTTACAGTGACATCGAAAGGTATTAAATTTAAATTCACAGCAAAATCGGGATACAATTTTGCTTCACATTTTCTAATAATGTTCGCAAGTCGGATAAAATAAAATTTCTCTGGAAGAAATGTCTGTCAGGAAGATCGTCAGATCCAGGAATTCGGTTGGGAGAGCTTTCCATGTTACAATATTTTGAATTCATAGCATAAATTTGCTTTGCAAGGAAGAGAGGTCTGTCATAAAGCCTAGATGCTTCTGTATCAGATCCAAAAATGCTGTTGGGACAGGGTTTCAATGATGGTACTAAGATTGGTGGTCTTTTTACCTGATGCCATAGACGATGGGGTTGTATACTGCGTTGGCCTTGGCGAACAGTGACCCCCAGATGGTGGCCAAGGGGCTGATGGGCGCAGCCTCGAAGATCCCGGTGAAGTTGATGACCAGGTATGGGGTCCAGGCCAGGAACCACAGGGAGATCGTCATCAGGGCGACCTGCTCAACGAAACAGTCACAATAAACAATAATACCACAACAATAATAAATAAAACGAGAAAAAACAAAATAAAACAACAACTGTGTATTATTGACTATTAAGCATTTGTATTAGACCACTAATCGAGTATTATTTTACACGATTAGTTAAAAAAAAACTACAGATGTTTTCATCGACAGATGACCACAAAGACAGGTGGTGTAGTTTTCGAAACTAGTCGTGTGAAATAAAACTGAATTGTGATCTAGTACAAGTGTTTAATTTTTAATAATCAACATGTGCTTCCACAAGGGTATCACAACCCTCAGTAATGGAGGAATAAGACGGAGAAGAGAAGAGAAGATATTCCACAAAGTTAATGCCAAATCAATAAATTACAAAAGTTGTAAAGTTCCCACTCTTATTTTATTTAACCAGGTTTCGTCGTTACCGACATCAGACCAGACCTATACATACACATATATATTGGACACGTGAATCGAAATAGTGAAGAAAGGACAGTAAAACACAATTATGAGGCGAACGTGGTTGGTAATAAAAAGCAGAGGAAGATCATGGTAAACTTGGCATGTTCCAATACTTGAAAGTGATCAGGAGTCGGAATAATCGGCAAAATTTGATCAAACTGATAATTTTATTTATTGCGGTAAAAAAATTGTTATGTCGTTTTAAATGCTGAAATCACCGTATGTTTTAAAGCATCAAGTAAGGTGATTTCTTACGAAAACGGAAGGTATGTAAATTGTCCAATAAATAAATACTACCACTGTAAAAAGTATACCTTGGCCAGTTTGCATTCAGCGCTGGTGTTGGACTGTTCGGATGACCGGAGTGACGCAACGTTCATCTTCTTGGCCTGTTCCCTCATGGATTTCTCGTGAGCGGCTACAGCCTGAATACAGAAACAAAACTTAGAAAAAAAAACTTTATATCGATAGAGAATGTAATTCATAAAGAGATTAAGAAGATGGCGACCTGAACGATGAAGAAGTAGGAGTAGATGATGAGCAGAAGGGGGGTGAAATAGACGAAGATTGCGTACACCAAGATGTAAGAGCGGCTCAGCCAATCCTTGCTCAAGTAGTCAGTTCCGCAAGCGGTCATGTTGCCTTCTGGCACATATCTGTTAGGAAAATTAAGTTATTTAAACATTTTTGTATACATTGCACTTGAAATCATTTCATGGCATTTAAAATATAAACCAAAATCCCCACATAGGTGCCATGTTTTACGTACTTTATGCCACTCGTTTTTCTTCAAAATTTGCCTCCAAAATTCAGGTCAAGTTTTGAACATATTGACCACATTGACTACATATGCCGTCAGTGTGAATATCTGAACACATTTTTTTATTCTTAAGACTAGTAAGTGCGTTAGTCAACAAGTTGGCAAACCTGCGTGGCGCGCTGTCATTGATGTCTCAGATTGTCCTTCGTATGGATGGCTCGCGCCTGCACAAAGCTGTTTGTTTGGTGAGTTTCTCGAAGGAAGACGAAAGCGAGGAGGGCAACACAGGAGGTACATGGACCAACTGAACGCCACGTTGAGGTTGGCGAGGATTGATGGTGACTGGAAGTCGCGGGCTAGAGACAGAGATGGATGGAGAAGCTCCGTGTACTCTGCGCGTGGCTACCGGCACAACAGAAGCGGCGAGGACGCGGAGGGCGCAGTGTGTGATCGAATTATTAAGTCCAAAATTGGCATGAAAAATGAAGATATACAAAACATTTGTTTGACCAATAGCTACTTATGGGATTGAGGCAAGAGCAGATACTTCTAGAACAAAATCTCGATTTCGAAATTCCGAGATGAAGACTCTCCGATCCATAACCGGAAATACATTGCAAGACCGAGTAAGAAACACCGATATCCGGGACGATATGTGTAAGACGGAGGATATGGTGAGGAGGGGACGACAACGAAGGCAATACTGGAAGGAGCATATAAGCAGAATGTCAGAAGACAGACTTCCATGTATTGCCCTTCAAGAAAACCCCGAAAGACGCAGACCCCCAGGCGGACCTCTAAAAAGGTGTAAAGATAGCTGAGAGTCAACATCCCAAGAGCGACAAGCGGAGGCACAAACAGATCCTTAGGATCTACAAAAAGAGGATGAAGAAGAAGAAAATTGGCATGTTCCCCACATGCTGAAGACAACATACTCAAGCGCTAGTTGGGAGCTATTATCATTATTATTATAGCTGTTCTGTGTTGTTTTGTTTACCTGTTCCATCCGAACATGGGAGCCAGGGTCCAGCCGAGGGAGAAGAGCCAGACGCCCAGGATCCTCAGCATGGCTCCGTTGTTGGTGAGGGGCCTGGCGGCCAAGCCCTTGACGATGACGTTGTAGCGGTCGAACGCGATCATCGTCATGCTCCAGATGGACACCGAGCCGAACAGCGATCCCAGGCATCCGTACAGTTCGCACATGAACGGTCCTGCAAAGATAAAAGCGCTGAAATGTGTTTTTGAACGCACCAAATCTCGGTACCTACACCAATACATTTTCTACCCCAATTTTTAACAATTATCAAAAAATGTATCCATATTTTTTATCTGGCTGTTACTTCTTCTTCTTTAAACCATTACCCGCACCCCAATGGTGCCTAGGGCACTGCATCATATGAACGCAGTGTTATTTTGATCACACATGAAGTTAACACGTGAAGGAAAGGTGATCAGCAACGAATAGTTTAGTTGTAAATCAATATTTCCAATATACCGATTATATTTCTCTCTAACCCTTATCTGCACCCCAATGGTGCATAGGGCACTGCGTCATATAAACGCAGTGTTATCTTGATCGTTAACATATGAAGAAAATGTGATCAGCCCTCCACTTCAGGTACCAGTCCAGGGTAATATTGAATAAATATTATTGTGAAAAAATCACTAGTATTTATTTGACCCCCCCCCTGGGAATCGAACCCAGGACCTCCAGAACGGTAGCCGAGCGTGCTGACCATTACCTACGGAGGTGGACATTCAGTAGGTACCAATCTTAAAGTGAAAACTGAGACCGGGGTCTTTAGTATATATGGTTTGCACATGCCTTCTATATTTGCGCTTACCTAGAACCCATGTCTCATTGTAGCAGTTGACAACCATCGGGGGGAACATGGTGAACATCATCAAGAAGTCAGAGAAAGCCAAGTTCACTACCAAAAGATTTGATGGGGTTTTAAGTGACTAAAAAAAAGAAAATATTTATGTAAGAAAATAACTCACAAGCTAACATAAGGTAGCATTTTTTCGCAATTATTTTATTCTTACTTTTTGTCCTGAGAAAATGTAGATAACCATTCCGTTTCCAATTATAGATACAATACCGAGAATCGTAATCGTGAAGCCTAAAAGTCCGTGCCAAAGTGGGTTCATGGGAGGGAATTGATACCTTAAAAATAAAGAAAATGAATTTATGTATTAATTTTAAATCAAACACAGTTTTTTTTTGTTTTGAATATTGAAAGCATTAACTTTGTAGATCATATTGATATATTATTTTGAGAAATAAAAAGACTGTTTTTTGAGTCTACTACAGACAGTTTTTTTGAGTCTACTGAGTTGTATATTATTAACAAAAACACATAAAAAAAAATATTGTGACAATTTTTTCGCCTAGTTATGGCATTTTTGGCGTTTGAAAATGCCATAACTAGGTGAAACAATTGTCACAACAATATTTTTTATGTGTTTTTGTTAATAAAATACAACTTAGTAGACTCAAAAAAACTGTGTTTAATTAAAAATTAATACATACTTAAATGAAGTTCTACAAATTAAACACCAAATCAATAAATAACCAATGAACTTCTTCCTTCCCAGTCAAAAATATCAAAGGACATCAAAAAGAAGTACGACCCTCAACTTCAAGAAGTGACGCTTATGGCAAAACTGTTGCTATTTTAATCGAAGAAAAGTCCACAGATAAATTTGAAGAGGTAGATGAAAGAGACGCTGATACTTCTGAAGACGAACAAGCAGTAAATTTAAACATGCATCTAGGTAAGTATTCTTCTTCCTTGCTCCATCCAAACTTATCGTATTTGTAGACTGTTAGGTCAGCTCTCCTCGTCCTCTGGTTGTAGGTCCTTCTATCATATACAACGTCACCTAGGCCATGCCTTCGAATCATGTTATCTTTCTGTAGCATCCATGAATTTTTCGTCTTTCTCTAGATGTCTTTCGAGGAAGATCCATGGCGATCGCCTGGTTTACAATATGTTCAGGTTCTCTACGTCCTATGTGCCCATACCATCTCAATTTGCCTTTCTTCTACCTTACTATCGATGCCTGTCATACCCAGGCTTCCATGAATGCGTGAACTCTTTATTTTGTCTCTAAGGAACACTCTAGCAGACCATCCTGATCATTCGCATTTCAGCATTTTTTAGTTGCTTAAAGTAGGTGTTACCATTTAAAGTAGGTGTTATATATAATAAATAAAACAAATACATAACTATAAGCTGTTTTTGCATAATTGCAGTCCAATTTTTAGCTAGGTCGTAAGCTCAGGGATACTTTCATATTTTTCTTATTACATACTCTACTTCTTTCAGACTCTCATCTTCTTTCATAATAAAAAGGGTAAGAATGATACATGTTTCATATCAAGTCGAGACACCTTTAAAATTGCATATTTTTCTTCATCCATGTTGAGATGTGAAAAATGTAAAATAATATATAATTATTTTTTCGCAATTTTCGTTCAACTTTTTTATTATTCAGAACGCGCGGGAAATTTGTAAAATTTTCCCGCGCGTCATCTGTCAAATTTGAATCTCGTTCCATCGCTTATTTTTTAAATAGTTTTATGGCTTACCAGTGAGCATCAACCATGTGGAGCATGTTTGGGGGTACTTTGTCCACCACGGTGAGGTTGGAAGCACCGTATGCGGCAGCTTGAGCCCCCCACGCTTGCAGCGCGCTATATCCTGCCACGCCTGATGCCATATTTAATTGTATTCTGGCCTACCTACATTTAAAAAATAAACAAATAATTATTTGAAATAAATAAATAGCCTAGATACAGGTTTTTTTTTATTTCAAATTGGACTTTATGTTGTATTTTATAAATAAAATGTTAGAATTCAAAACATATCGTAGTCATACAGGAGAAAGTGACCAAGTGCATTTCTTACAAAAACGTGATCATTGACTATTTGATATCATACTAGCTTAATATTGCCCTGAAATAAATCCCAAAGGATTTTAAACTTGGAAGTATAATATATTGACTTGTTAAAAATGACTAACTGCATTGATGTTTATTTTCTTGTCAAGCAAAAGTGACTTAAATGGCCCTCCTGAACATTTTACGTTTTGTTAGTTGGTCACTTTCTCCTGTACGACTACGATATATTCAATTGGTTTTGTAAAACTTCCAATTTGATTTGTAAGGCGTCTAATTTGGGAACAATAAGTTCTTTGAATAATGGATAAATCATATTTTGAGATTTTGCAAAAACTTTTTGGACACGATTTTTTTAAATGGGGATGAAGGTAAGAAATACCTTCATTATACAAAAATAATAGTAATTTTCACCTGAGATGAAATAAGGTTTTAGTTAAAAAGTTGCCTGAGCACTGAAGAAAATCGAGTTTCGAACTACTTCAGTATTTCGGCTCTGGCCAGGAAGGCAGGAACTAGCGGAGGATGCGCCGTACAAGCAACTCGGCCTCAGGGTGGCCGGAACGGCCTTATATACCCTCTCGGCCTCGCGCCCTCCCCCTCCCCCCTCCCCCCGCCGCAGCCCTCTGGAGATCGCAACGCCTAATTCAATATTGCCACTGAACTATTTCTTACAGAGACAGGGGCGGATTGTGACGTAATCATTAAATAAATGTTTTAAGTATATATATATGTGTTTTTAATTAATGTTTTACTTAGTAAATACCACTATTTCTTATAACCCTTATCCGCACCCAATGGTGCATAGGGCACTGCACCGTATTAACGCAGTGTTGTCTTGGTCGTTACTTACACGAAGGCAAGGTGATTACGCCTGCGCTCATGGACTAGTTCAGGGTAATCTTAAATAAATATTAGAGTGTAAAATCACTAATATTAATTTTCACCCCCTCCCCGGGAATCGAACTCGGGACCTCCAGCACGGTAGCTCAACACTCTTACCATAATACCGCGGAGGTGGACACAAAATATCTAAACAAATAAAAAATATTAAAAAATAAAATCCAGTTCTGCCATTTAAGACGAGGGTCTTTATTTATAATTCCATTACCTACCTAACTACTTATAAACTACATAGCTACTTATATTAATACACATAGATAAATATTTTCTGCGAACTGCAAAACAAGGGCAACACTAAATAATGAGATTATCAAAATGTTAATCACATTATTTGAAAGTAGGTACCTAAACATATTTATGAATATGTAGGTACTTAGTTATACTTCATAGATAATTACAAAAAGTATTCTTCTTCTTCTTGGTCTCGTGGCCTGTTATTAAGACCATTTCTTTGGTGGTCTGCCCGGGAGTCGTCATCGACTTTGGGGTTGGGCGTACAGTGCAATGTGGGAGAGTCTGAATGGTTCCATTCTCCTCACATGCGCATACCATTGTCTCCTTCGTTGCCTTCCCCACCTAACGACATCTTCGATCTCGCATATTTACAAAAGATAAACATTTAAAATGTCGTTTATATTTTTTTTTAAAACCTTGTATGTATGGAAATTATTAGGCATTTTTACAAACATCTAAATTGTGATAATATTTACTCCAGCTTATACTTCACCTATTATATATTTCTTTAAAATTAGTTATAAAAGTGATTGATGCTTGATACCCATCGATACAAAATATAAAACATTTTTTCTACTGCAATAACTATAATACATGAGGTATTCTTTTCTATTTTCTGGCCATATGAACATTTAAGTGGTGAATAGGGCACTGGGTCGGATCAATGTGGTGTTAATTGAAACGCCAGCGGTAGGTAAATATTTGTGTGGTTAGCCTTAATGCAAGCATTATTTTTCAAATTTAGTTCATTCGGAATAGGGGACATTATTCATAAACAAACTAAAACGCTGTTTTTCAATAAGAAAATTTTGCAAATGAAAATGATCATTGAAATAAAATATATATTTCATTGGATTGTTGTACAAGCAGCGTAAAAAATCCTTTTATTTGTAGAGTGTGCTAAATCCTATATTCCTCCTGAGTGAAAATACAATATTCCAAATTAGAAATTCGATAAACTTACGTGTGCGTATGTTTAAAAAATACGAATTTTTTTTACCATGAAATGCATCTAATTTTGAAAAATGCGCCAATTGGAAGTTGATTTTTCAGTCATAGATGGCGCTGATGTAAAAAAAACTAACTGTCAAAACTTTGCGCGGGATTCGCGATCATCTGTCAAAACTTTGTTTATAGTTTTAACAAGTCAATATTGTTTTTTCGTTGTGATTTACTGTGAACTGTGATACATATTTATTACTTCCGCTATGGATGACAGCGCTGATTTTAATTTAAGCGACGAGGAAGAACACATCACGGCCGAAACGGTTCTGAAGACTTTGGAATCTGCGTGGCTGAACGAAAAATTCGCCCCGGAAATATTGCCCCATCAGAACGACATGGTGGAGTGCATGCTAGGCCAGATACAGCACATGGAAGTGAACATAAATAAACTGTCTAAAACCGATATAAGGCTGTGCGTACATAAGATGGAATTAAATAGGATAAAATTCATGATTTGCAGCTACCTTAGAACCAGACTTCACAAAATCGAACAATTTACGATACAGATTTTAAACGAAGAGCAACAGAGAATGGAGTCTGAGAATAATTATTTAACCCCAGCGGAATACGAGTATGCCCAGTCGTATCTAAATGGCGTGAAGTCTTATTTGACAAGCACAGCATTAAATAATATGCCGGGGAACATGCAGAACTTTGATGCTAATAAAATGGCCAGTCTTCCAAATCTCTACAGCCATGTTTTCTTAAAAGCGAATCAAACTGTGAACGGGGTGGTTCTAGAAGGACTCAGTGCGGATCAGGATGAAGAAATAGATTTAGAAGGTAAATATTGTGATTTTCATACGAGCGTAAAGTAAATCTTTAAAATAAATGCGGGCAAAAAAGGGCATTTAAGCCTGTAAGGAAAAAATAGCTCAAACTGATTTCACCATAGTAACAGCGGTAGTAGTAGGTTATAATGGAGATATGAGCTAGAAATACTAGATTGAAGACCTTTGTGTATCTAAGATCAGTTTCAAAAGTACCTAGAAATTCTCTTAGTTTAATTAATAAATATTCAATAAAAAAATCATAAAATCTGGAAAATATTGTCATATAAAATAAAGCCTTTAGATAAATACAAAGAAAATCTTTTAATATGATAAATTCGATATGTATCCTGAATAATATTAATTTAATTTATTGTTTACAGCATGCACATATTTGTGCATTTCAGAAACCTATGGTATGGTGGTATGCACATTTTTGCGCATTTTGGTCACCTTCAACTTCACATACAAAAAACATGTAACATCTAATTTCTTGTCATGTTTCTTTGGTGTGTAATGGATAGATGTCACTTTATTACAAAAATATTATCAATTATTTTCTGCCATCATTCTTTCGATGCAACCTAATATCACAAAAAAATTATCTTTTCCATTTTAGAATTCTTTTTTTTAAAGTTGATTTCATAATATGTAGAATTGTATTTCCTGTAATTGTTAATTTATTTATTTGCAGAAGGATCTCAACATATTCTACAGTATAAAGCGATAGCAGACCTTGTGAAATCAGGAAAAGTTCAACTCATATGAATCAAAAAGGGAACAAATTCAAGGTGTCTACAGTAATCTTTCCAATAGTTGATTATTGATCTGTCAAAATGTACTAAATATAACAACATTTTGAGTGTGTCTAAATACCTGTTCACAAATCTGGATTATCTCCAATTGTAGGAGTATTTTTTATATTATTTTTTGACATCTCATCAAATATGAAATATTTTCATCTCACCAATTTCGTCTGTAGTGAAGTTCCAGTGATTCAAGAAAAATGTTTCAAAATCGGTTCATATATATAGAACTTCATAGAATTTGAGTAGTGTGGTTATCAATAATGGGTAGAATTGGTGAATGTTACACGTGTGTAAAGTTATCACATAAACCACCCTATAACAGTCGTCAGCCCCGTAAATGCCCAGACTTCCATATTCTTCTTCATCTTTGATGAGATGTCAAAAAATAATATACTAAATAGAACACTAAATGAACCTAAACGAATGGAATACAATTTATGATATTTAACCCTAGATTACTAAACTATCCTACAAGTGACGTTCTTACTAAACATTCTTAAAAAAATACGACATAGAAATAAAACGAGAATAACATAATCAAAAACATTTATTATTTAAGGAGTAATACTAACATTTTTAATTAAAGTTTTACTTAGTAAATACAGTGTTTGAAAATGATGCGGAATGCATTGAAACACGTGTCACAGTAGATTTTAAGAAATAGTGGTATTTATTAAGTAAAACTTTAAATAACAGTATAAAAATATATCAAAATTTAAAATGTGATGATTAAAATCGATGTGAATTATTAATATTAATTATATCACCAGCTTATTGCGCATGCAAACAAAACACATGTGACCAAATTTTTCAGAAGGCAAAAAATCACATACATACTAACTTGAAAATGATGCGGAATGCATCAAAACACCTGTCACAATAGATTTTTAAAAAATACTGGTGTATACCAAGTAAAACTTAAATTAAAAATGTATAGATTTTACCACAAAGTGACTGCCGAATCAATAAATTTTTGTTATTAACATAAATTGTATAAATTTAAATATATATCGTAATTTTACATATTAAGAACAATTTTTTTTGCAGAGACCCACCAAGCCGCCTTGTGTGTCTTGTCGTAGGAGTTCTTTTTTAATACATTTTTATTGTTTTTAATGATTTTAACCTAATATACACACAAAAAAGAGAGAAAAATAAAGAATATAAACATTTTACAATTTTCATATTTTATATTTATATTCCTTTGTTCCAGATTTTATTTTGACCTCTAACATCCGTCGGCAACAAATTAAAAATGTTCGGAACGATATATTGCAGTGTTGGACTCCCATATTTATTGTTAATTCTTGGGACTATCAAACCTTCGTTGGGTGTAAATCGTGTATCATGGTTGTGTACTAGAAGATTTCGAAATTTTTGTCTAGTTTGTTGTTCAACGATGATACTCATCCACAATATTCCACATACCGGCAGTAATTTTAAATGTTTACATATCAAGATTGGATTGTCCCTTTGATTATATATATATATATGACTGAGCACATTTTTTTTATTATGGAATATTGCCGATTTTGAACCATTTTTAAATCCGTTTTCGTCGAATGTCCCCAAGACTTAATTCCATATCTTAATATGGATTCTACTAAAAAACAGTAAATAATCCTTAAGGTCTGTTTAGGCAGGATAAAGTACAACTTATAAAAAGTACTCCCTATAGCCCGCAGACGATCACAGAGTTTGAAAGTAATATTAACATGTTGACTATGAGATAACTCGTAGACTGCGTTCTTTGCTAGGACGCCGACTGTGAGTTATCTCATACTCATACTGTGTTTACTTGTCATATTCCTGCAGCTATGATAAAATTCCTAGTATATCAGTGCTAATATGGATAGATGGCACATGGGAAGAGAACAAAAAATCAACGCTGGCTCACATGAACACAAAATTTATTAACAGAAAATATAATTATGCACTATAATTAGAGTTTTCAAGAATATAATATGAATAAATGAAGAAGAATATGGAAGTCTGGGCATTTACGGGGCTGGCGACCGTCATCGGCTGGTTTAAGATATGTCTCTAATGAAGTTCTAGTGATTCAAGAACAAGGTTTCTAAATTGGTTCATATATATAGAACTTCCAAGAATTTGAGTAGTGTGGTTGTCAATAATGGGTAGAATTGGTGAATGTTACACGTGTGTAAAGTGATCACTTAAACCAGCCTATGACGGTCGTCAGCCCCGTAAATGCTCAGACTTCCATATTCTTCTTCATCTTTGATGAGATGTTACAAAATAATATGAAAATAAATCCTGTAATTGGAGATAATCCAGATTTTGTGAACAAGTATTTGGACACACTCAAAATGTTGTGAATAAATGAAATTGGCTTTTCTGAAAATTGCCATGGAAGTCAACATTCACATTCTTTGGGTTTAAAAGATCAGGGAATAATGAAAAACATTAAAGCTGCATTCGGAAGGCACTGTGAAGCAGGATTCGCGAGAACGACAAAAACATTGTTTTTTTTCCGGGAATCATCATTTTGCAGTCGTAATTTTTATGACAGTTTAGTATTCTAGGGTTAACCATCTCTAATATATGTGTTTTTTCCATATTTTTTCTGGTTTAAAACAAATTTAATTTATTACAATTAGTTTCGTTTTGTCCGCCTCCGTAGTGTAATGGTCAGCACGCTCGGCTACTGTTCTGGAGGTCCCGGGATCGATTCCCAAGGGGGGTAATATTAGTGATTTTTTCACTGTCATATTTATTCAATATTACCCTGGACTGGTACCTGAAGCGGAGGGCTGATCACCTTTCCTTCATGTGTAAACCATCAAGATGACACTGCGTTTATATGACGCAGTGCCCTATGCACCATTGGGGTGCGGATAAGGGTTTTATATATTATAGTTTCATGCCATAGTGTACATTTTATTATACTGTATACCTACTCTCAGGTGAAGCCTATGTGGATTTTTTATTTATATTGTTAATATATATATCGCTCACTCCTTTCAACAACGTCATATTTCAAAAACACTTGATTTTTCAGGAGATCGTTTTTAAAGTTTAAAAATATAATATAATGTATTAAAACTAAATATCGAGCCACTTATTGAACTTTTTACTGTGTAACAGATCTTTTTAGGTAAAACTTGAATGTTTTTTCTCCATTTGAAAAATATTTAATATATTTAAAAAAATAATTAAACAATACCTTTTCTTCAAAATGGAATCAAATCCCTCCAAGCATTTTTTTTTTGCTATTCAATTTTTAAAGGTCAAATCAGTAGAGGGCAGGGTATGAGCTCGGGAATTAACATCATATCCTACTTTTATAATCTCCTTTAAGTTGTTACTGAAGCAAAACAAAGTCTTAAACACGTCAGTAGAGAAGCCTTATACGTCTGCCTCTTTCTCTTGGCCTTCAATTCCTAAGAAATATGGTTTCTGGGCAATGCTTTATGTAAGTACTTTATATAAGTACACATCGTTGGTTTTAAAGTAAAACTCAGCATATGCCCTAACAGCGGCCCAGATTTCTAACTAACTAACTAACCATCACTCTGCTTCCCGAAGAGGTACCGTAGAATGGGGCTACTTAAACTTTGATGTGTTACTTGAGCCCAGTACAAAAAAGAGATTTAAATCTGTATTTGGTCTACAATAATGAATGTATCGTGACAATAATTGTCACCCGTCAGGGAAACAATGTATCATGTCGATACGTTCATTATTGTAGACCAAATACAGATCTAAATATTTTTTTTTGTACTGGGCTCAAGTATCACATCAAAGTTCAAGTAGCCCCGTTCTACGGTATAATATAATATATAAAACCTTTATCCGCACCCCAATGGTGCATAGGGCACTGCTTCATATAAATGCAGTGTTATCTTGATCGTTTACACATGAAGGAAAGGTGATCAGCCATCCGCTTCAGGTACCAGTCCAGGGTAATATTGAATAAATATTACAGTGAAAAAATCACTTATATTTATTTGACCCCCCCTGGGAATCGAACCCGGGACCTCCAGAACGGTAGCCGAGCGTGCTGCCCATTGCACTACGGTGGCGTTCTACAGTAGGCAGAAGAAAATAATGCCACAACAATGTGTCTTTGCTAACAATCTTCTCTTCTTCCACATTCATGTATCTCCTCATACATACCCGTCGATTATTCCGACACCTCACCTAACCACGTCCAAATATTTCAAATACATGGTAGCGACAAGTTTTCTTCGGTCTTTCTCTGCTTTTATTTTTTTTTCTCGTTTTCAAATACTTACCAAAGCTAACATGACAAAATTGATACATTTTTACTTCAACTATGGTCAATAAAAGCAACATAAGAATATTCACTAAAGAATATTCATAAAGAATATGCCTAAGAATATTCATAAAGAATATTCCTAAGAACATTCACATTTTTCCTGTTTTTAAGGCACATTTTCATATGGTGTACAAAATAAATATCGCCGTTGCACGCGGAAGTTTTTAGCACCGTAAGGGGATTTGTGCACTACACGGAAATTTACCGTCCGGCACTTCAGTTAACATGATAAAACGATGATTGGCTTGTGCTTTTGTCCATCTTTCTTCGGATCGGTGCGTGAACACGTTGCGCGTAAATTCGATCACGCTAAACTGTCATAGTCACTTTAATTTTTTAAAACCGGACTGCCGGACGGTGAAATCCCGTGTAGTGGACAAGCTCACTAAGGAAAGGTTAAACAGACATACATCAGCAAATTTGTTCCTTACTTGGAATATACCATACTTTTTTAATTGAATGTTTGTCTGTTCTATCAGGATTACTAAAGATTTGGATACATTTATCCGGATTAGGGTGGTTTTCCGATACTTACAAGATTATCAACTTAGCGATGGAATTGATGAATCCGCAACCTTTAAGATTAAATTCAAGTTTAAGTTTAAATACTTGACATCATCGTACTTAAGTAAATTTATTACATCATTAATATATCCTGTCTCTAGACCAGGCCTTGGGGTAATGTTTTGATACTCAGGTTAAACCTTGAACTTGTTAATTCTTAATTACAATTTTATTTATATTAATTTTGTTTTTAAAGAAAAATATTTCGCTCACTCCTTTCAAGAACGTCATAAATCAAAAATTTTCAATTTTCAGTTGTGCATGTTTTCGGAATGCCCAGAACATGTACAATATCCCAGCAAAAACGGCATATTTCAAACTTAATATTTACCCGCTACCGGGCAGAAAGTATTGTTTTTGCATTTTGAAGAAAAGGTATTGTTTGATAATTTTTTTGAATAAACTAAATATTTTTCAAACGGAGAAAAAACCTTCAGGTTTTACCTAAAAAGATCTGTTGCACGGTAAAAAGTTCAATAAGTGGCTTGATATAAATTTTTTTTAAACATTGTATTATATTTTTAAACTTTAAAAACTTTCTACTGAAAAATCAAGTTTTTTTATTTATGACGTTCTTGAAAAGAGTGAGCGATTTGTGTTTTTATTATTTAAACAAATATTTCAATTTCATACTATTTCTGTGAGCCTAATCGGCTTATTATTAGAAATAGGTATCCAATTGTGGTAGAGTGGGTTCGAACCGAGAAACTCTTAGACTTAAGAGTCCGCGACACTAACCACGGGACCACAACCCGACACATTAATCTAACAGTCAACATTATTTAAAAGTGATATTAACCCTTTGACTGAGGAGTATAAACTTGTCACTATCAAGTATTTCAAATATTTGGCCGTTGTCTGGCGAGGAGTAGGGTATGTATGAGGAGATACATGAATGTGGAAGAGGCGAAGATTGTTAGCAAAGGCAGGTGTAGCTCTGTCTACTCCTGCAGCAAGCGGCGCGATGGTTAGTTAGTAACTTTATATATAAAACTGACTAACTAATCATCACGCCGCAGGGGTAGGCAGAGAGAATAGAACGCCACACCACTCTGTCCTTGCAAACATTCTTCGCCTCTTCCACGTTCATGCATCTCCTCATATACATACCCGCCGATTGTTTCGACTCCTAACCTGACCACTTTCAAGTATTTGGCATACTTGATCGTGCCAAGTTTTTCTCGGTCTTCCTCTGCTCCTTTTTCCAATTACATTCGCCTCATACATTTGTTTTACCGTTCTTTCCTCATTCATTCGTTCTACATGTCCAAATTTCTTAATTTTATCGATAATAAAATCTAATAATCTTAATTTAATCTTGTCTCAGCTTTGCATTCCTTCCTTATTTCACTATTCGAACATCTATTATACATCGTTTTGTCGCACATTCTTCTGAGAGATCGCATTTCGACTGCATTCAGTCTTTATATATACATATACACAAATATACGGTGGTGTACACAGAGAATTAATTAAGGTAGGCAGTAGAGGTAGATGGTAAGGTAAGCTGGTACTACTTACCAGGGTAGACGGTAGATGTAGGTAGTAAGGTAAACTGGTACTGCTTACCGAGGTAGGCAGTAGATGTCGGTAGTAAGGTAAGCTGGTGCTACTTAGTAAAGTAGGGAAGGTACTGGTTGCGTTTTTATATGTCACTCGGGTAAGTTAAGATATGCAATGCTTTTCTGCCCATATGTAAGGCACGCCCCTGCATATATATATATATATATATATATATATATATATATATATATATATATATATATATATATATATATATATATATATATATATATATATATATATATATATATATATATATATATATATATATATATATATATATATATATATATATATATATATATATATATATATATATATACACATACATACATACATATATATATATATATACACATACATACATACATATCGCTCACTCCTTTCAACAACGTCATATATCAAAAAACTTGATTTTTCAGGAGAGCGTTTTTAATGTTTAAAAATATAATAAAATGTATTAAAAATAAATATCAAGCCACTTTTTGAACTTTTTACTGTGGCAACAGATCGTTTTAGGTAAAACCTGAATATTTTTTCTCCGTTTGAAAAATATTTAGTATAAAAAAACTAATTAAACAGTACCTTCTCTTCAATTTCAATATTAAGTTAAAAATATATCGCTTTTGCTGGGATATAGTACATTTTCTGGGCATTCCGAAAACATGCACAACTGAAAATTATCGATTTTTGATTTATGACATTGTTGAAAGGAGTGAGCGATATATGAATTACCATTGTGTGCAGGGAAGGGGTAGAAGAATAATAAATGGGTATTAATAATGTTAAAATAAATAAAAGAAATTTTATGTAAATAAAATGGTTTTATTTGTATGTATCTGCAGGCACAGATGGTAAAATATAAAATATCACTTGATATAATATTATATATAGGTATATAATAAGGCATTTCTATTCAATTCAATTATTCAAATTCTTAAGTACAATTTATAAATTACGTACACTGCCCGCCATATTGAACATTATATGTATGAACCATAATAAAAAATACATACTTAACTAAGACAAATATGCGATATAAAAAAAATTAATAACAGTATAAAAATATAACAAAATTTAAAATGTGATGATTAAAATCGATGTGAGTTATTAATATTGATTATATCACCAGCTTATTGCGCATGCAAACCAAACACATGTGACCAAATTTTTCAGGAGGCAAAAAAATCACATAATACTTTGAAAATGATGCGGAATGCATCGAAACACGTGTCACAATAGATTTTAAAAAATAGTGGTATATATCGACGTGCCCTACGTAAAGTGCTCTAACTACATTTTTGTTAATTTTGAGATATTTGGTGTACGTTATCAACTGACCGTTATCTACAAAAATATCTATAAATAAACAAAAAAAATATATAAAATAAATTACGCCTAGTTTTCAGGCGTATAAGACGCTATCTACATCGAATTTTCGAAATGAACTGAACTCCTAAAACGCCAACTACCTAATTTTGACAAAGCATAAAGTTTGAAAACGATTTAATACATTATTTTATTGTGTTTTTAATATATATATATTATAATACTAGTTTAGAATTTCAGATTAAACTGTTAATTAATAAAAAATTAAATAATAATAAAAAAAACTAACAGATTTGCAGATAGAATACTTTACGTAGGGACTGTCGATATATACCAAGTAAAACTAAAATTAAAAATGGATAGATTTTACTACAAAGTGACTGCCGAATCAATTAATGAAATGATTAACGTATTGTATAAACATATTTTTTAATATATCTTTAGAAATAAAATAAAATAAATGTTTTTAGCTTCTCTTCTAAAATTTTGTGAGATGGATTTGGCTAGTCAATTCATTAAGCAGACAATATCATATCATTGATGTAAGAGTAAAATTAGTTATGTACATATAAAATGGTGTCCCAGATGTTAGATTAGTACACATTAAAAAATACACTATTTTTTGCAATGGGGCACATACATTCCTGTGAATTACATAATGATTATTTTAAAAATAAGATCCAATAACTTTTATGTAAAAGCATGTGCTTTTTTATCGGATTTGCGTAATTATTTTAATAACAAAAAATAAGTCTTGGAATAAATTTAAACAAACGAAAAAAGGTAATTTTTTATGGAAAGTGAGATCTGGGCCAACGTTTTTTGTACATAAGAAATTTTACCTTTAAACGAACAATACATTAACTAAGATACTAATAAGAAAATATTTTTATGTTATTACAAAAATTATTTTGAGACATTTTTTGATGAAATTGATTTTTATAAACACACTTAAAATAATTTTTTTATTGTCTTTTTTTATAGATGCAAAACAGTAGAAATGGAGGTTTTTAAAAAAAAAATTGTTTGTTAAATAAATTATAGGAGATAAATCTTAGCAAAACTACACCAAAAATCAAATTACCTTTTTGTAAAATAATTTTCCTCCTTTGGCAATATTCTACATATTAATAAAAGAGGTTGGTTCAACAATTTCTCTTACAAAAAGACAATAAAATGTCACATTCAATCAAAAAATACATTTCAATCTAAAATTTCTGTAATGGGATCTTTTCACAATATGGGTAACATTTTAAAATTGTATTTTTTAACCCCGATTCTTGATGTTAGAAAGAATTGTCTAAAATGCAGAAAAAGTATGTAATAGGCAGAGCCGGGCATTCTGTATAGGCAGAAAAGCAGTGCCTACCCTGGATTATTACTAGTGTTTCATATAGAAACACGACCAGTGCCTACTATGCCTTATCCTTACCCAACCCTACTGCCTACTCTGATTAAAAACTGTGCACGCCACTGATAAGAATATGTAGTAGGTGAAACACGGCGGTTTTGAAACAAGGTCATTTACTTCTCTCAGTAATTCATCAGGAGTTTAGTTTTAATTGAAGGCATTAATTGTACATGTCAAATTCGCCTACATCACATCGGTTACATATCTGCCCAACTGGCATTAAATTAGCATTACTTTGTTTTTGAATCTGAATCCTCTGCATGTAATTCCACCTCTTATTCAATTCAATTCAAACCACACAGTGCTATCTTGATCGTTAACACACAAAGGAAAGGTGATCAGCTCCGCTTCAGGTACCAGGGTAATATTGAATAAATATTAGAGAGAAAAATCACTTATATTTATTAGACCCCCCCTGGGAATCGAACCCAGGACCTCCAGAACGGTAGCCGAGCGTGCTGACTATTACACTATGAAAGCGGTCCACCTCTTGTAGGTAAGAGATACAAAGACGGCTCATCAAACAAGCGTGCCGTGATAATATTGACATTGATATTTCAATCTTTTCATGCTATTTTGGTGGAAAAATGCAAAAAAATGACAAACGATATCAATATCTTAGCTACAATACATTTTTCTACAATGTTGCTTTAATCTGTGTGGCAGAAACGCACCGTGCTTCATCAACAAGAGGTTTGGTGATGGATGATTGGCGGGATGTCATAGACTCTTTAAAACATTGAAAATATCCATACAGTAGAACCACTTTAATCTCACACCTTCGGAACTGGGGATATGGCCAGAATGCAAAAAACGTCAGATCATCAGAAAATACACAAAAATATGGATCTGCAGTCTCTCAACTCTACCTAGGTTAGGTTAGAATAGATTTGATTATCTCTGAACCCGAAAATGACTATGATTTATTCCCTACATTAAAAACATTGCTTTAAAAGCTGTTATTATTATTTTTAAAAAGAGCAGTATAATAATACAATACATATGGGTGGATGAGAAAGATTCTACTGTATTTCAATCCATTCTAGAAAATTCATCAATCTAAAAATGATTAAAAAAATAAATATAGTTAAATACTGTTATTTGTAATGTTTTCTTGTTTTTTTTTTATAAATATTAAAATAAAAACCTTTGTGAAAAGATCCCAATTCATATGTAAATTTATTTCATATATTTTTATCAAAAATACATTATAATAAAAACAATAGTTTGAAAATACAACACATGAGCAACATATAAGCAACACATGGAGCACATTATATAATATCGTGGGGGTACTGGCAACAAAATGTTAACTCGAAAATATGCTTCTTTGACTTAATGACGCAGTAATATAATTTTTTTTAACATTCTATAAACTGGCAAAATACATTAAGTAGTTTGTCCGCCTCCGTGGTGTAATGGTCAGCGTGTTTAGCTACCGTGCTGGAGGTCCCGGGTTCGATTCCCAGGGGGGGTGAAAATAAATATTAGTGATTTTACACTGTAATATTTATTTAAGATTACCCTGGACTGGTTCCTGAGCGCAAGAGTGATCACCTTGCCTTCATGTAAGTGATGGTCAAGATAACACTGCGTCAATTCGATGCAGTGCCCTATGCACCATAAGGTGCGGGTAAGGGTTATAAGTAAGTATAAGTAAGTTTGAAATGTCATATTTATGTGGTTTTAAAATTAAATTCAACTTTAAGTTTAATAGCTGGTATTTTATTCAGGCTAAAAGTTTTAAATAACAGTGATTTTAGAGTTTAAAGTTTTTGCCAGTATACCCACGATATGTGATGAATCATCTTGGGTTTCGGCCACCAAAAATCGTTAGGAAGTATCAAAATTTTAGTATTCTTTTCCAAATTATGGCAAAATTTGGATTCATCAGCTTTCACTATCCTTAACCTTTCCGGGAGTACAAAAATTGACATCCGACTTTCTCTGGAGAGTGGGTTCTTTTTACATGAATTTTTTTTCCATTAAATCGTTGTATTATAAAGATAGAGAATATGTTAAAATAATAAAAAAAAAACCTCTGACATATTTTTCAATTATACATAATTACACACAAATATCCACAGATGTCATTGTTATACAAGTTACATCATACTAACTGACAGACGGACTTCGACGTTCAATAACGTCGATACTTCTTAAAGGAAAATTCGCACCGACGTTCATTTACGTCCATACTTCTTAAAGGAAAATTCGCAGCGACGTTCATTTAGGTCCATACTCCGGAAAGGTATACATATATTGTATTTTTTTTACATAGTTTAAGTACAAAAAATGGACATTTCAAGTCTACAAGTACTAGTTAAGGCGCAATATAAATTTTACATGATTATAAAAATTCAATATAGCTTTAAAAAACTGTAATATTTTATAGTATATTTAATATATTAAAAAAAAACATTTACTAATGTCTTCAGTCTATTGATGCTGTAAATATTGCAGTTGCCATATACCGGCGGTGTAAATTCAATTAATCAAATACAAGTAACATGGCGATATATCACATATATCGTACAATTTAATATTAATACATATCGCTTACTCCTTTCAACAATGTCATATTTCAAAAATTGTCAATTTTCAGTTGTACATGTTTTCGGAATGCCCAGAAAATGTACTACATATATCCCAGCAAAAGCGACATATTTTTAACTTAATATTTACCCGCTACAGGGCAGAAAGTGTTGTTTTTGCATTTTGAAGAAAAAGGTAATTGTTTAATTATTTTTTTAAATATGCTAAATATTTTTCAAATGGAGAAAAAACATCCAGGTCTTACCTAAAAAGATCTGTTGCACAGTAAAAAGTTCAAAAATGGCTTGATATTTCTTTTAAATACATTTTATTATATTTTTAAACTTTAATAATGATCTCCTGAAAAATCTAGTTTTTTGATTTATGACATTGTTGATAGGAGTGAGCGATATCTTTCTAGCAATAATTGCATTAAAATATCTTTAATTAAATAATTTGTTTAATAAAAATTAAAAATACGCAATGATAAGTATACTTAGAGCGAAGATATAAAAAATGAATCTCCTGTCAAAAATATTCGATCGGTTTTACATACATATAGGATCTTGTATTAATGATTTGTGTGATTTTCATAAAACATATTCACTAAGTACTTAAATGCTCCATCACTTGATAAAACTACTTTTAAACTAAGTACCAGGTTAACCCTCCCTTCCCTGTATTGGGTATCTACTACACGTTGCTTCTATCAACCATCAGGATCTTTATAAACATAATAAATACAAGGTTAAGATTTTAGGTATTCTTCTATAATAATATATTTCCGCATTGATTTAAAAAATAATATTAATAATAATCCGCCTCCGTAGTGTAATGGTCAGCATGCTCGCCTACCGTTCTGGAGGTCCCGGGTTCGATTCCCAGAGGGGTTTAATAAATATAAGTGATTTTTTTCACTCTAATATTTATTCAATATTACACTGGACTGGTACCTGAAGCGGAGGGCTGATCACCTTTCCTTCATGTGTAATCGATCGAGATAACACTGCGTTTATATGAAGCAGTGCCCTATGCACCATTGGGGTGCGGTAAGGGATTTATTATTATTATTATTATAATCTGAATTTATCGGGTACATTGGAGGTATTTTGTGAACATGGGAAACAAATTCAAAGAGTGTGCGGGAAGCGCGACACTATATTCGCGTCCCACTCTTGCGTACTTCACTATAAAGGGCGAAGAGTGCGGCCACTGTCAATACTAGCGGCAGTCGGCAGTAGCTCTCGGGCTTGCAACCAGAGTGGGTCTATGCCCGTTCTGTGAGCGTTGCCAGATGGTTTTTTTAAATTATTTCAGCAAGTAAATCTCAATTATTATAATTTTTTACTTCAATTATAATTAGTTAAGGGGATTAGCTATGAATGTTCTTATTTTTCCCATTAAAAATCGCATTTTTTGTGTACTGACTACCCAACACCGGAATGCGCGTTTTTATTTTAGCACCGTAAGGGAAAGGTTAAGTGGTAAATATGCAATATATCAATGCAATAATTAATTTGTTTAAATCTGAAACTATTAACACATTGTTGTCAGGACCCCTTTCTACACGTTTCATAGAACTTACTAGAGCTGAAAAAACTCTGCTTTTATAAATTAGCGGTAAGGTGTTGTTGATAATATTTTAATCAACTGTTGGTTCGCATTTCTTTTAAAATTCAGAGAAAAAATATTTTACTAAATTATGATAAACTTTATAAAAAGGTACTCTTTATGTGAGAGTTTTTTTTCCATCATTTTCTGTATTTCACATACATATTTCAATTTTGTGAGCTTAAAACAAAATAAACAATAAAGTGTTCATAATATAATAAATTAATGATTTTTAAACAAAAAATTTAAAAAAATCATTTGAAGATGTAGCTATTTTACGCCTCACCTTATTTTTCACACGGCCAAATAAATAATTGACCGCGTTGTTGCCTAATTTGTCTGGAAAACACCCCGACACAGATGTGTTAATGGTAGCTAATTGTATTTCTGACTTTATTATGAAGGTTTCAATAAGTGGATACGTACAAAGTAATTCCTGTAATCAATTTAAGATGAAAACCGCAAGGATAATGCTAAACTTAAGTTGGACCATAATTTACTTAAGCTAGAGCAAAGGCAAGTCATAATTTAAGCTCGACAATTTGGATCATAAGCTGGAGTAAAGTTACTCAAAATAGACTCAGCTCACATAAGCTATAGCAAAGTTAAATCCTAACTCACATAAGCTGTAGCAATGTTGGATCATAGCTCACATGAGCTGCAGCAAAGTTAGATCACAACTCACATAAGCTGTAGTTAGTTAGATCATGGCTCACATTAGCTGCAGGAAAATTAGATCAGCTCACATTAGCTGAAGCAAAGTGGGATCATAGCTTGCATAAGCTGAAGCAAAGATGAATCATATCTCACATGAGTTGCAGCAAATTTGGATCATGACTCACATAAGCTGTAGTAAAGTTACTAAGTTCATAACTTACTTAAGTGAGAACCAATTTTCAAGTTTTACTTAAATTATAACTTACTCAAGCTAAAACAAAGTTAGATGGTAGCTTGGCCAAGCTGCACCAAACTTATACACTTAAACATCAAAGTTGGATCGTAACTTTGCCAAGCTGCACCAAACCTATACACTTAAACATCAAAGTTAGATGGTAACTTGGCCAAGCTGAACTTATACACTTAACATCAAAGTTAGATAGTAAATCTAAGTAATTACTTAGATTATGTAATAATAATACTTAGATTAAGTAATTACTTAGATTATTATGGGGACAATCAATCGGCAGGTTCCTCGATGAACTTGATGTGCTTCTCGTAGGCGTCGCGGGCAACCTCGCGCAGGTTCCGCTCGGCCGCCTTGCCCAGCTGCGCCACCATCTGCGAGAGCGCCGAGTCGGGGTCCTGCAGCAGCCGGTGTGGGTGCTGGAACTCCACCATGCGCCCCGCCGCCATCACCAGCACGCGGTCCGAGTCCATCACCGTGTTGAGCCGGTGTGCGATGGTCAGCACCGTGCAGTGCGCAAACTTCTGCCGGATCGTCTTCTGGATCAAGGAGTCCGTTCTGGAAATGGTAGGTTCAATATGTATCGCTTATCGGAATACGAGGACTGACAACATTAAATCAATAATGAGTAATGAGGAATAAGAATAATAATGGTTTGGCAGAAGCACCAAATCTCTGTTCCGAGCTGCAGCATCAAAATTGAAGATAGCCATGATGATCACCGATCTTCATTAGAAGTGGCACAGAAAGAAGAGGAATAAGACAGAGTAGACATCATAAAACAAAATGAACTTTATTAAGAAGTTAGGATGTCTACCCAGACACCCGCCCTTCTGAGTATTCACCTCCCCAACGCACACTTGTCCGCCTCCGTTGTGTAATGGTCAGCACGCTCGGCTACCTTACTGGAGGTCCCGAGATAGATTCCTAGGTGGGGGTAAAATAAATATAAGTGATTTTCTCATTCTAATATTTATTCAATATTACCCTGGATTGATGATATGAAGCAGAAGGCTGATCACCTTTTCTTTGTGTGTTAACAATCAAAATGACACTGCGTCAATATGATGCAGTGTCTTATGCAGCATTGGGTGTGGATAAGGGTTAGAAGAAGAAGACAACGCACACTAATTCCAACAGTGTTTCCACTTTTGGAAACAGTCTCCTGGAACGCTTCTTTTGTGATGACCTTCAGCTCCTTTGTCGCATTTGCCGTAATCTCGGGAATCTTCTCAAATTGCCTCCCTTTCAAACTACATATTTGAGTTTGGGGAGTAAAAATAAGTCAGAAGGACAGGATTATGTTACTAAGGTGGCTGGGGAAGAACAGTGATTGAGTATATGGCCAAAAACTCTGAATGGGATGAAACAACATTGCTCACCATAATGCTCCAAGCCTTAACTGATAAAAACACTATGGCGATGTAACTAGTATTACGGGGCTCGGGAATCGGTACTAATAACTCTTAATTAGGAGGCAATCTGTTTATTCAACAGGTCGCTATGACAGTACAAGGACAAGTGTGTGCAGACTCCTTTGTCTAGTTTTCATAAGGGTTGAGTATAATAATAATATAGACATTCCCGCATACACTCTTGCCCAGCCTTTAGCGGGCGCTTGGGGTCATAGGTTCAAGTGGTTAGAATTATTGGACTGTTTATTATTATTACGGTTATTGCTTACTTGGGGTCCACGTTGGCAGTAGCCTCGTCCAGCACGAGGAGGTTGTTGTTCTTCACGATGGCGCGCGCCAGGCACAGCAGCTGTCTCTGTCCCGCCGAGAAGTTGCTGCCTCCCTCGCTCACCATCTGGGACAGGGAGCCCACGGCTTCCTTCAGCTCCACCTGAAGGCCAAACAAGAAAATCTCCCAACTTAGCAATTGCACTCTTCTCAAGTATCGTTTGGCCGTGTGATTGTGTGTGATGCCTATTCAATTCAATTTATTTATTTATAATTAACATTCATTCTATTCAAACCCTTATCCGCAACCCAATGGTGCATAGGGCACTGCATTATATAAATACAGTGTTTTCTTGATCGTTAACACTTGAGGGAAAGGTGATCAGCCCTCCGCTTCAGGTACCAGTCCAGGGTAATATTGAATAAATATTTGAGTGAAAAATCACTTATATTTATTTGACCCCCCCCTGGGAATCGAACCCGGGACCTCCAGAACGGTAGCCGAGCGTGCTGACCATTACACTACGGAGGCGGACAAAATATAATTAACATACACATTACTAATTAAAATTTAAAGCGTATACATTTAACAAAAAATCTAAAATAAGCAAGAATACTCTTGTTAAAGATGTAGCAGAATCCCGCTTTGCAATATCCCTTCAGATGGAACAGATCAATATCCAGCGTGATATTGTTCAGCATAGCGGCGGCTCTTCCTACAGGCATAACCATCGCCAGGTTATGCCTGTAGGAAGACGGTTTACGTGAATTGATTGCCGTTTTCCAAATATTTTATACTATTTTAACGCATTGTTTGCGGGAAACGCTTAAAAGTGTCTTTTACATACTGTTGGTAGATAACGGGAGACGCTTATAAGCGTTCTAGTTGCTTACTTCTGGTAGAGCGCAAGAGACGCCAAAAAACATTGTACAGATGGGAATTGGGTTTGCGGTTACTTGTGATTAGTATACTGAGGGCTGGACGCTGGCTGTCTGAGTATAATTAGGGTCGGGGTTGATGAAAAAACTGCCCGACAACAATGATGCTTTTTATCAAAAACAATATTTTGAAACATTCAACGATTTGAAATTATAAAAAAAAAATGGAAAGTTTTCCTTAATATTATTTTTGCAAAAAAAATATGGAGTAAGTAGCTCTTATAATACTTAAGTTATGGAATTAAAATTCATATATGGGGGGGTTTCAATCCCCCTGTTAGATCTGGCTAGGGTTAAAATAAAGTTGACGTATTCCTTACATCTTCCAAGGCTCCCCAGAGAGCGGCGTCAGACTGCTGAGAGAAGGGGTCCAGGTTGTGCCGGAGGGTGGCAGAGAACAGCATCGGCTCCTGCGGGATGATTGAGATCTTGTTCCGGAGTTCCTGAACAACAAAAAAACCCAATCATTTTCATGTGCAAAATATCCATTTTTAATTTAGTTGTCTCTAATCATATCACGCTGTTAACACGTGCATCTTGCTAAACAAGTAGGCATACATAAACGCAGAAGAAAATTTCTTGAATGTTTTTCGCAGATACTTTGTAAACCTTATAAAATTAAGCAACTTCGTTTTAACCGCTTTTTTATTATTAACCTACCAGTTTCGACAAGAATCTTGTCGGGGTTTATTAAATTCTAAAACATTAAAATACTCATAGTTAATTACATCAACAACAAAAAAAAGGTATCAGGTGAAGACCAAATGCCGCCTATACAATGCCTGCATTGCTCCTGTTCTCTTATACGGCTGTGAAACATGGCACCTTACAAGGGCCCAGAGCAGCCGTGTACTAAGCGCCGAGAATAGGTGTTTGCGGAGAATTTCAGGCGTGCGGTGGTTTGACTTTGTGAGGAATGAAGAGATGAGGCGTAGGCCGCAGCAAATCTTGGTCACAACTGTCGTCAAGAAAAGGCGATTCAGTTGGCTTGGCCATGTACTCCGCATGCCTCCTGAGAGCCGCCATCAAGCTTGCCTCTTTTACAAGGCATCAGGTTCGCGCCGCCCAGGACGACCACTTCTGACAATTTGTCGGCAGTTCTCGTCAGAACTTCGGGACGCGGATCTGACTTGGGAGAATGCAAGGGAGCTGGCAGCCGACAGAAAAGCCTGGAGACAGTTTGTGGACTCCATATGCTCCACCTAAGGAGCGGATATGGTTTATGGTTTATTAATTACATTCCCTTACCAAAAACTTCCACACACTCCATACACCGTATGAAAATATGATTTAAAAAATATGATTTAGGAGTTTTTTAAATCATATTTTCATATGGTGTACAGAGTGTGTGGAAGTTTTTGGTAAGGTTAGAATTTAATAAACCCTGATGATGACAAGGTTCTTGTCGAAACCGGTAGGTCAAAGTGTACTAATAATAGTTAAAACAAAGTTGTTTAATTTTATAAAGCATATAGAACAGTTTTAAATTTCTCTTTGTAATTTTTTTTTTCGTGTTTTCGGATTAACTGGACAGAATATTTGCCAAAAAACCGGAAAATCAGAAGTGAGTATACTTTTTAAAAAATGGCTAATTTATTTGGGTTCCAAGAACTGCATGGGACCATCCGGTCATATATGATTTAAGAAAAAAATTCACAATATTTAAAAACATATATATTTTTTAAAGGAATCGAATATGTGACGCCAGTTTTACAGTCGAGTGCCTACCCAACTAAGCCACGGCGCCTGTTGTATCGTTAGTACCAAATATATATTTGATACTAATGATACAACATTTATTTGGTACTATTTACGCGGGTCAAACAGTTGTCTTACCTGCAGCTTGATGTCCTTAGTATCCTTCCCGTCAATCAGGATTTCTCCGTCAACAATGGCCAGCCGGAAGAGGGCGGAGATCAGTGAGGACTTTCCTGCGCCAGTCCGACCAACTATACCGACCTGTACAAAGAAATATTATCTAATTTAAATTTTACTTGGTAAATACCACTAATAAGTACAAGAAACCTTTTGACCCTTTGAGGACAGAATAAAAAATATTTTATTTAACACATTTATATTTCTAGAAATTATTTACAAATAAGAAAACTAACTATCTCAACACGCCTTTCTTAATTTTATCGATAATGCTTATCTCAGCTTTGCATTCCTTCCTTATTTCACTATTTGCACATCTATCATACATCATTTTGTCGCACATTCTTCTGAGAGATCGCATTTCGACTGCATTCAGTCTACTTTCATCCTTCTTTTGCCAACTCCATGTTTCACTTCCATACATTAGAGTTGGAACCAGGACTCCGTTGTGCACCGCCAGTTTAGCTTCCACTGATAGGTTTATATTTGCTATAACTGATTTCAGTGCACCATTCACTTTGTTCCCAGCATTCACTCTCCTTTCTATGTCTTTATCAATCTTTCCATCCCTAGAAAACATACTACCCAAATACACGAAATCATCTACCTGTTCCAAAATCTCTCCATTTACCAATATTTTACATTCAGATCTGTGTAAACAAAATTTTATTGTGAAAATCGTGCACACAGATTGATACAATATTTATCCCTCAACAAAATTAAAAATACACATTGTGTGCCTGGTGGTTAGCGACAAAGACCATGTTTTATAAAGTATAAATAAAAAGTATTTATTCTTGAAAATATGAGGTACTATATATAACACTACTTATTTTTAGTATTATTATGACTATAATTCATCTGTCATTTTGCTTATTTCGTTCAATAACCTCACAAAATTGATAAACTAAGATACAGATAACCTATAAATATCCCGACATGTGCACATGGCCACAACAAATAGTCTGAAATAGGGTCTAAGACAATGATACCAACATGAAATCTATACAAGCACTATTTCTGTTACATCGGTAACATATTGCACTATGGTTTTAACTAGAAACATGTAGGCACTTTATTTTATTTTAAATTTGTGGTTAGCAGCAGTAAACTGGAGTATGATGAAATAAAAATAAATATGTTTTGAATATTGAAAGCATTAACTTTGTGGATCATATTGATATATTATTTCGAGAAATAAAAAGACTTTGTGTTTTGATCCACTCACATTTTTATTAACCAACTAGTTTCGGCAACAACCTGTTGCCCTCTTCAGGGTTTCATTCAGTCATAAATTAAACCCTGAAGAGGGCAACAGGTTGTTGCCGAAACTAGTTGGTTAATAAAAATGTGGGTGGATCAAAACACAAAGTCTTTTTATTTTTCGAAATAATGTAAAAATAAATAAACGGGTGAATTTGCGGGGGCGCCTACCTTCCAGCCGCTCTCTATGACCGCGTTGAGGTCCTTGAGCACGGGGTCCGCGCCGTCCCAGTAGCGCAGCCCGGCCGAGCGGAGCTGCAGGCGCCCCTTGGGCGGCCAGCCGGCCGGAGCCGGGGGCGCGCGCAGGCCCGGCTCGCTGGGCAGGCGCGTGTACTGCAGCACGCGCTCCACGCTCGTCATCTGCGTCACCACCTGCGTGGCCTGCTTGATGCCGTGCTGCAGCATGCCCGTCATGATCAGCGACTGGCTGATGGCCAGCCCCACGTCGCCCGCCTTCACGTTGTCTGCAAGCAGAGGCAACACTTTGAGAACCAAACAGACGTTCTACCAAATACAGGTAAAACTAACTAACTAACCATCACGCCGCTTCACGCGGGGGTAGGTAGAGAGAATCGAACGCCACACCACTCTGTCTTTGCAAACATTCTTTGCCTCTTCTACATTCATGCATCTCCTCATACATACCCGACGATTGTTACGACTCCTGACCCGGCCGCTTTCAAGTATTTGACATACCTGATTGTGCCCAGTTTTCCTCGGTAATACAGGTAAAACACTGAGAAAAGCAAACAGACATTCTATGTACTCAATACAGGTAACATGTTGAGAAAATGACCTGCAGCAAATGGATGTTTTACTAAATATAGGTTCTACCTTGAGGACATGATCTGCAACAAACTGCTATTTTATTGATAATCTCACTTTTTGATTATTTGAAACATTTTTTTACAAAAAATGCCTTCACGTTGTCTGCAAGCAAAGGCAACACTTTGAGAATCAAACAGACGTTCTACCAAATACAGGTAAAACATTGAGAAAAGCAAACAGACATTCTATGTAGTAAATACAGGTAACATGTTGAGAAAATGACCTGCAGCAAATGGATGTTTTACGAAATATAGGTTCTACGTTGAGAACATGACTTATAAAAGGGTAATTACTGATTTGGTCCTGCTATATAAAATTCTTAATAATATTTTGGACAGCCCTGATCTCCTAAATCAAATAAAGATTTAGGAGACCGTGCGTGCGTTCAAGAGGTACTAGGCAAAAATCTGTATTCGCAGTATTTGTACATATTGCAAACTATGCCATGTTCTCTCCAATTCCGCGGCTTCACATGTTAGCCAATGCTTTTGATAGTATAGATTTATTTAATATATTGTATCCACCTTGAAGTCTGTACTTTCTCAGCATTTCTTCTCCGTGTTATAATGGATAAATTTAAACGTTGTGTTTCACTCCCTCTCGCTGCTCGCTGATAGTGTGTAAAGGAGACGTGTATTTACCAGTGCTTACTATTTGTTATTTTATTATTATTTTATGTTTAAGACTTTTTGTTTCTCTATTAGTGTATTTTTATATTAGATACTGTATATATGTATTATGTTAAAGGTTTTAGCCATTCAATAAATAAATAAATAAATAATCTGCGGCAAACTGCAAACTGCTATTTTATTGATAATCTCACTTTTTGATCATTTGAAACATTTTTTTTACAAAAAATGCCATCAACTGGTGCCGCGCTACTTATCCCAACAGTTTTTATACCACACTTGTTTTTTTTTATCATCTCTTTTATCAACAAATAACATTGAATAATATGTTTCCCGAATACCGGATTTGTATTTTTGTGCATAAATGTCAAATAATGAAGCGGTATTTACTTGAATACATTGCCAAAAAAAAAAATGCCATCACTAGACTCGCTTTTTCTTCGAAATTTATATAGAAAATTTGTAAAAATTTCAAAAACAGTAATTTTTCTGTCTGCCTCCGTAGTGTAATGGCCAGCACGCTCAGCTACCGTTCTGGAGGTCCCGAGTTCGATTCCCAGGGGGGGTTAAATGAATAAAAGTGATTTTTTCACATTAATATTTATTCAATATTACCTTATTATCTGTGTTTGTATAATGCAGTGCCCTATGCACCATTGTGGTGCGGATAAGAGTTTGAATTGAAAAAAAAATTCTCTACTTTTCTTGTATTGTTAAAAAATAAGTTTAAAAACTTTTTAAAATAACTTAATTTCTACTTAACCTGATTCAACTCAATCTCCTTCAGTCAGGAACCTAACCAGACTATTAGAATACTATAGGCTAGCAAACACTCTTGGTGGACAAAAAGATAAATTTATGATAAACTTGTGATGTGTTTACCCCGCGGACAATAGTATGGGAGGTCGTATCAACAAAATTTTTACCTTTTCCAATAATGAGGAATGTGAAGGAGACGATGGCCACAAACACGCAACAGAAATTGCTCAACCACAGTCCAAAGGCGGTGTTGGCAGCTATGGAAATGTACCTGTTGAAAAACATTGACTTAATACACATAGAACTTGACTCAAAACTAATATGTACATACTTTCATTAATTGATTCGGCAGTCACTTTGTGGTAAAACCTATCCATTTTCAATTAAAATTTTCACTTAGTAAATAGCACTATTTCTTAGTATAGATTTCTTCTTATGAGCTGTACTGTACTAGCTATATCTCAAGTTCTGTGAACTCGAAATAATGATATTTTATTCAAACCCTTATCCGCACCCCAATGGTGCATAGGGTACTGCATCAGATAAACGCAGTGTTTCATGATCGTTAACACATGAAGGAAAGGTGATCAGCCCTCCGCTTCAGATACCAGTCCTGGGTATATTGAATAAATATTAGAGTGAAAAAATTACTTATATTTATTTGACCCTCCCTGGGAATCGAACCCGGGACCTCCAGTACGGTAGCCGAGCGTGCTGGCCATTACACTACGGAGGCGGACAACAATAATGGTATTTACTAAGCAAAAATTTTAATTAAAAAAAATAATACATATAACCTTTGGATATATGCAAGGCTGAGATAAGGATTATCGATAAAATTAATAAAAGTGTGTTGGGATGGTTTGGGCATGTGAATCGAATGACTGAAGAAAGAATAGTAAAACAAATTTATAAGGCAAATGTAGTTGGAAAAAAGAGTAAAAGCGATTGTCCACTACCCGGAATTTGACCATGGTCGAATTTACGCGCAACGTGTTCACGCACCGATCAAGAGCACCGATCCGAAAAAATATGGACAAAAGCACAAGCCAATCGTCGTTTTAAAATGCTAACTGACGTGCCGGAGGGTAACATTCTGTGTAATTCCGTGTAGTGGACAAACGCCCTAAGAGCGTTTGTGCACTGCATGGAATTTTACCGTCCGGCAGTCCGGTTTTGAAAATTTAAAGCGACTACGACAGTTTAGCGTGATCGAATTTACGCGCAACGTGTTCAAGCACCGACCAAAAGCACCGATCCGAAGAAAGATGAGCAAAAGCACAAGCCAATCAATGTTTTAAAATGCTAACTGACATGCGGGACGGTAAAATTCTGTGTAATTCTGTGTAGTGGACAAACGCCCTAAAGGAAGACTGAGGAAAACTTGAAAAATCAATGTAATTTACAATTAAATCTTCTTTTTTTTCTTCTTCCTTTTTATAGATCCTCGGATCTGTCTGTTCCGTTAACCGTCTCTTGTGACGTGGACTGGCAGCTGTCACGCCATCACTTTAGAGGTCTTCCTGGTGGTCTTCTTCGCCTGGGTACTCTTGAAGAGCAATTCGGGCCAGTCTATTTTCTTATTATCATTTCTTTACTCATTCAAAGAGTAGTAGTTTTTTTTTCGTAAGATGTCTCAATAATAATACTGACCAATTTCTGAATTCCATGGACAGCTAGACGCACCAACGAGTCCATTAGTCAGGAACTACACTTGGATGGCTCAAGCCAGAGTCAATCTAGCCAGTGTCTGTGCACGATTCTTCAGTTCTTTGGACACATCGCGCGTAGCAATGAGGATAGCCTATTTGAGTGGTTGGAAATGCGATGACTGACCATTCTCTGTAAATGTCTTTGCACTATTCCGTGTCTGTCTGCTGTGCTGGTCGGGGTTGTGGGCATCTGTGTACCGGCCAACATCGGGTCGGAATCAGATCTAGCTGACTAACTGAACTAAATACTAATCCCTTTCACTGCCTACACCGGGGTACTTCTAGAAAATTTGGTGATGGATTTACAAACTTGTATTTATTTAGATTGGCAGTGACAAGGATATTGAAAGCTTTTAAATGTGAATTCGCAGTAATATCAGGATACAACTTTATGTTGTTTCACATTTTCCATAAATTTCGCAACTTAGTTAAAAAAAAATAGCTTTGCAAGAGCAGATCTGTCAGGGAGCCTAGATGCTCTGTATCAGATCTGGGCATGCGGTGGGACAGCTTTTAATTGAGTGGTTGTGACCGGTAGCCTGGAGGGGAAGAGAGGGAGAGGAAGATCCCCACACGATGGACCGATCAAGTCAAGGCGCTACGTGCAGCGCAGTCAAGGGATATCTGGAGAAGAGTCATTGCCTCCACAAGGGTCACAAGGGTAATGAGGATTAAGACGGAGAGGAAGAATACTGACCAGGCTCCGCTGTGGACATCTTGGTGCTGGTCGAACTCCTTCTTCAGCATCTCCTGAGCTCCGCAGGCACGGATAGTACTGAGCCCCGCCAGTGTGGCAGACAGGTGAGAGAACACGGGGCTTCTTGTCACACCCTCCAATCTATTGACAAGAGAAAAATTGTTATATTGGCGCAGGACTGTTTCTGTCTTATCAATTATATTTCATATTCCGCCTCAATGGTGTAATAGTCAGCACGCTTGCCTACCATACTGGTGGTCCCGGGCTCGATTCTCAGGGTGGGGTCAAATAAATACGAGTATAATTTACTATGTTTATAAAAAAAAAAAAATTGTAAAATGAACTCCCTCTCTAAACACTATCTACTTTATTAGAGGTAGAAACGTTATATTTGAAATGTTTTGTATATTCACTTAACTATTTTGTATTATTCAAATATGTGTTTTGTAAAAAAAAAATTATTAAAAAATAAAATAAAATAAGTGATTTTTCACTCAAATATTTATTCAATATTACCCTAGACTGGTACCTGAAGCGGAGGGGTGATCGCCTTTCCTTCAAAAGTTAACGATCAAGATAACACTGTGTTTATATGATGTAGTGCCCTATGCACCATTGGGTGCGGCTAAGGGTGAAAAGAAGATATTTCAAGTGTATGTCTGTCTCTACATTGTAGAATGCTATGCATTCCATGGACCGATATGGTCAGCGACGTAAATGTGGTCCAAAGAGCAATGACAAGAACAGAAGGGAAAATTCAATATGCTAATGTTTTTTTTTTTAAAGGAATAATCCCGCAAAGCCTCTATATTAGAGGGCTTGTCTACAGGTAGGATAGTAAGGATAGGGAAGGTAAATGTGAAAAATACACCACAAACACGTAGACCAATTGAAAATAAATCTTTCTTGAATTTATTTTGCACCTGGCGGGAACCGAACCCGCGGCGCTAATTTCACAGTCAAGCGTCTACCCAACTTACGCCAACCATGGCGCAAGTTGGATAAGTAAGGGTTGTAAGTAAGGGTTGTAAGTAAGGGTTGGCGTAAGTAAGTCTTGTACAGGCACCGGCCTATTACATTTTTACCCCACCCAGAAACATTGCGCACAACGGATACCTCTTGACATCTTGAGCGGTGGCCAGGTAGACCATGGTCATCTTGTAGAAGACCACTCCGAGCACGACCATGGGCACGAGCATGTAGGGGCACTTGATGGCCACCATGACCAGGATGCCGAGCCCCACCATGAAGACCTGGATGGCCTCCAGGAAGAACTTGGGCAGCGTCTCGTCCACGGCGCCCATGTCCTTGGAGAAGCGGTTGAGGATGCGGCCCGAGGGGTTGGTGTCGAAGAAGCGCATGGTGGCCTCCAGGATGTTGCCAAACATGGTGTCGTGCAGGTTGATGGAGGCGCGGACGCTCACCCAGAAGAAGAGGATCGATCTGTGAATAATAACATGCTCAAATGACAAATTTAATGTATAAAAAATAAATATCAAGCCACTAATTGAACTTTTTACTGTGCAACAGATCTTTTAAGGTAAACCTGAAGGTTTTTTCTCCATTTGAAAAATAATTAAACAATACCTTTTCTTCGAAATGCAAAAACAACATTTTCTGCCCTGTAGCGAGCGGGTAAATATTAAGTTAAAAATATGCTTCTTTTGCTGGGATATATTACATTTTCTGGGCATTCCGAAAACATGCACAACTGAAAACTGACGATTTTTAATTTTTGACGTTCTTGAAAGGAGTGTGCGATGTATTTTGTACGCCTTATGAAAATCTGATTTCAAAACGGGGAAAATGTAAATATTCCTAAATGTTGCTTTTATTGAGCATAGTTAAAGTTCAAATGTATCAGTTTTGTAATGTTAACTCTGGTAAATACCTAAAAAAGATGTGTGTAAAAAAAAGTGCCACCGTAACTAGTGCAGCGACACGACCGCCCTGAATGACGACTTGTGCGCAACTAAAATGAGATTGTCGGAAACAGTATGAAGCCGCGTGCCCGTGTACGTAAAGTGCGGCATACACGCATACTCTGAGAAACGTTGGTGTATTGGTGATTTTATCCCCGATTTTTTTTTCCATCTCTGCAAATGAATAACTTTATATTATAATACTTTTATGTAATACGTAAAAGTATTTTTTTTTATTTAAACTTATGTACAGAAAATAAATAAGTACATTGGCGGGCTTATTGCTAAAAAGCAATATCTTCCAACCAACCAAATACTATTATTATAAGTATTACGGAGGAATACAAAAATTGTGAGCCCGCATCTATTATATTCTATATTGATATTCTCATTTTCAAAGTCAAGTTGTAGTAAATACGTACCACCGGGAGGGAAAGGTTAAATCTGTTGTGACACATGTTTTGATGTATCATTGCTGATGTTGAATGCATTGAATGTTACACCAGTGGCGTGCACAGTTTTTAATCAGAGTAGGCAGTAGGGTTGGGTACGGATAAGGCATAGTAGGCACTGGTCATGTTTCTATATGGCACGCGAGTCATCCCCGGCAGGCACTGCTTTTCTGCCTATATCGAATGCACGCCTCTATGTTACACATGTATAGAGTGATGACATAAACCAGCCTACGGTGGGTCGTAAGCCCTGTAAATACCCAGACTTCTATATTCATCTATGCTGATATGTCAAAATGTAGAACTTAGTGTAATTTTTACTAAAATAAAGACCAATTTTCAGCGATGAACTGTATGTATTTCAAACAAAATATCAGAATTGAAGCTGGTACTGTTATTACCTGATAGTTGTGAATATGATGCAGCCGATGATGAATGCAGTGTACACATAGATGGCCGTGTTGGTGTCGGCGAAAGACTCCTCCAGAATGTCGACGTAGGTGGTGTTGGGGTCCAGCTCGATGGCCTGGTTCATGGCGTCCATCTGGATGCTGAGGATGGTGGCCGAAGTCGTCACCTGCGTCAGGTTGCTCGTGAAGTTGGAGCCGTCTGCCGCGCCGTCCATGAACTGGTCGTCCCGAGCGGCCATGTACTCTGCGTTGTTCGACCTGGAATAAGGACGATATAGCTTCATTTTCCATGTGCACAATACCCGATTCGACCCATGTTCCAAGCCTAGTGGTCTACATTGTTTGACCTGGAATAACGATACCCAATTCGGCCCATGTGTCCAGCTATATTTACAATGCAAGCTCGAAATGATACCCGATTCGGCTCATGTTCCAAGCCTTGTACTCTGCATTGTTTGACCTGGAATAAGGATGATATAGCTCTATTTTCAATATGCACTTGATGATACCCGATTCGGCCCATGTTCCAAGCCTTGTACTCTGCGTTGTTTGACCTGGAAAAGGATGATATAGCTCTATTTTTCATGTGCACTCGATAACGATACCCGATTTAGCCCATGTTCCAAGCCTTGTACTATGCGTTGTTATTGTGAGTAATATATTGATCATGTATTCTTTTTCAAAGTTTCACTAATGAATACTCACTCGATCCATGTTTGCATTTGAAACCTTAGTGCTTTAAAAAACATGTTACTCCTACATCTAATTTCTTGTCATGTTTGCTTTGCTGTGTAGATAGATGTCACTATTATCCATTGATTTCTGTCACCATCTTTATATTGCCCGTGTCAAATTACATTCCTTTAATGAACCTTAACGTGACCAATGTGTTTAAGTGGATTTTTACGTTTCCTAGCTGTTTTCTTTTTTTTTATTATTATTTTAAACTGTGTTGGGAACAAGAGGGATAATCTAGTGTGGGCCGATCGGGAACTTGTCAGCAATTGTTCATTGCACGTTGCACTCCTCAGGAGAAGCCGGACTGTTGACTGTCGCCAGCATGCCTTCCGTTCCGCTAGAAGAGGGTTCGACATTTCAGGTGTAGGATTCAGCAGGAGTTGATGAACGGTCGCACTCACCAAGCCGTGAGGTAGAGATCCCCCATGGAAGTGATAGCCTGGGCGAGCAGGATCATGAAAAGAGTCACCAACAGTAGGAACACTCCGCCGCCGGACCTCAGGTACTTCAAGTACACCGACTTTGACAAGTTTCCTGAAACATGAACAAAAATGAATGTTAACAATATCAAATTATAAATAAAACCTGGATGCCTCTAGAGATGCTAATAGAAACTCGGTGTGGAGGAACAAACACATGTGAGTAGAAAGTAAAATGAAAATATACAAAACATGTGTTCGACCAATAGCCACTTATGGGATTGAGGCAAGAGCAGATACTCCTAGAACAAAATCTCGACTTGGAACCTCCGAGATGAAAACTCTCCGATCCATAACCGGAAACACATTGCAAGACTGAGTAAGAAATACCGACATCCGGAGCATGTGTAAGACGGAGGATATCGTGAGGTGGGGATGACAACGAAGGCGATACTGGAATGATCATGTAAACAGAATGTCAGATGACAGACTTCCACGTATCGCCCTTCAAGGAATCCCTGAAGGACGCAGACCCCCAGGCAGACCTCCAAAAAGGTGAAAGACAGCTGGGAGTCAACATCCCAAGAGCTACAAGCGGAGGCGCAAACAGATCCTTAGGATCGAGAAAAAGAAGAAGAAAGAAAAAAAATAATAAGTTTAATGAATTTAATTTAAACAAGAATTAGGGAACATAAATTATGTTTCAGAAATAATATTTTTTTACAATTTGCAAACCATTTAATTAGATAATGATCACAAATATGACAACAATAACGTAGAAATCCTAAAAATTATTCATACAAAAAGTCATAATAATAATAATAATAATACCCTTATCCGCACCCCAATGGTGCATAGGGTACTGCGTCATATAAACGCAGTGTTATCTAGATCGTTTACACATGAAGGAAAGGTGATCAGCCCTCCGCTTCAGGTACCAGTCCAGGGTAATATTAAATAAATATGACAGTGAAAAAATCACTTATATTTATTTTACCACCCTTGGGAATCGAACCCGGGACCTCCAGAACGGTAGCCGAGCGTGCTGACCATTACACTACGGAGGCGGACAAAATAATCATAAACTGCATAAAATCATAAACTTATGAAAGTCATAAACTGCAACATTTTCGAAAGATAAAAATATTGATAAAAATAAACCCATAATTAAAAATTGACAATGATTTAAGTCATATTAAAAAAAAAATTATTATTGAAAACGATATTTTCTATCGTTTCTCATGAAATCCTAGTGGTAGAAGCACTATGTTTCGATATCGAATTATATACATATTTAGAAGTTCCAAGAATTTCAGAAGTGTGGTCATCAATCATGGGTAGAATCGGTGAATATTACACCTGTGTAAAGTGATCACTTAACCAGACTATGAAAAGCCCATAAGCCCTTTAAATACCATATTCTTCTTGAGATGTCAAAAATACTATAAAACTCCTTACCTTTCTCCATTAGTTCTTTATTTTCATCGGCTTCCTCCTCATCGTCTTCATCTTCCTTGGGAATCAGGTCGGCCACATCGGGAACTTGCTTGGACTGAAACAGAAAACCAAGCAGTATTACACAATGAGAATGTGACAGTATTGAGTATCCATAGTAATAGATTTCTCGCTGCTGCGTTTAACACTGATTGCAGTCGAGTCACTAGACCCGTGTGTTACTGCTAACGGTACTGGAACACTTGTGACGAGGAAGACGGAAACGCGCAAATGAAGACAATCTTTTATTTATTAAAAATTACAAAGTCACAAGTGTGAAAATAACAAAATTACAGCAATATATCGAAAATTGCAAAACACAAGGGCGAGAAGAACAAAGCGACACCAATATAAAAACAGACATAGAAAGGAGAGTGAATGCTGGGAACAAAGTGAATGGTGCACTGAAATCAGTTATAGCAAATAAAAACCTATCAGCGGAAGCTAAACTGGCAGTGCACAACGGAGTCCTGGTTCCAACTCTAATGTATGGAAGTGAAACATGGAGTTGGCAAAAGAAGGATGAAAGTAAACTGAATGCAGTCGAAATTCGATCTCTCGGAAGAATGTGCGACAAAACGATGTATGATAGATGTGCGAATAGTGAAATAAGGAAGGAATGCAAAGCTGAGATAAGCATTATCGATAAAATTAAGAAAGGTGTGTTGAGATGGTTTGGACATGTAGAACGAATGAGTGAGGAAAGAACGGTAAAACAAATTTATGAGGCGAATGTAAGTGGAAAAAGGAGCAGAGGAAGACCGAGAAAAACATGGCACGATCAGGTATACCAAATACTTGAAAGTGGTCAGGTTAGCAGTCGTAACAATCGGCGGGTATGTATGAGGAGATGCATGAACGTAGAAGAGGCGAAGAATGTTTGCAGACAGAGTGGTGTGGCGTTCTATTCTCTCTGCCTACCCCTGCGGGGAAGCGGCGTGATGGTTAGTTAGTTAGTTAGTTATATAAAAGCAGAGCGAGCGTGGCGTATACACGTTTTGAATATTATTTAATCTGAGCACACAAAAATTTGTCCGCCACCCCTTATATATACGATTTCAAAGGAGTTATACGTGGTGGGGACAATATTATAAGCAAAATAAAAGTTGATGAACTGCGTCTCTTTGTCCTTCTCGCGTACATTTATTAATACTATTTTAATATATAAATTATTCTAAAAAATACACAGACTTTGGGAGAAACACCGTGTATACACTGTTCAATAATGGGCTCTAGATACTACAAATGCATCTATCAATTGGCGGGCAGCATCAACTGGCAGATTTTTGCGAGTGATATTTGATGATGTACTCATAGTAACTCACTTCTGATAAGGATTTCTGCCTCTTCATCGCCTTCTCAGGGTCCTCTTCTTCTTCGTCGGCCATCAGCTCTGAGAAGAGCGGGTTTTTGTAGACTTCCTCGTACGCTCCTTGAATTTCAATTCTCCCCTGAAATAATAAAAAAAAACTTCGATATCCACAATAATTGATTAAAATTAATTTTTAATTTAAGTTTTTCTTGGTAAATTTGTAAAGATCTATTGGGACACGTGTTTCAATGCATTCCGGATCTATTCCAAACACTGTATATGAAGATAAGTCTAAATTTTAGAGTTGTGTCCTTGGGACGTTGAAGGTTGAAGAGGGGGTAGGAGCTGTTTCCTATTTTTATTTATTTATTTTTTATAAGTGGGAAAATAGACAATAGGAGGGTCGTTGCATATTTCAATGATGGGTTTATTGTTATCAATATTTTTAAGAATTTTTATGTTTTTAAAATGTTGCAGTTAATGACTTTTCGTGTTAATAAATTTAGGATTTCTACGTTATTGTTGTCATATTTGTGATCATTATCTAATTAAGTCTTTAAGAACAGTGTCTGTCGATGGTTGCTTCTCGTTGGAAGGTACAAGGTAGAAAGTGAATTAATTCAATTCCAGGTGTAATTATTTTATTGTAAAACCTTTATACTGTAAATTGTTATTGTATCTATTGTATGTAATGTATGTTATTGTATCTATTGTATGTATATAATCTAATAATTAAAAAAACAAATGAAAATAAAATGAAAAAATTGTATTAACATGTAAGTATTTTGGCTCAACACAGGCCATGCCTAAAGAGCCGTAATACATATAGTAAAAAAATAAAAAATATAATTTAAAAAAATGGTTGGCAAATTCTAAAAAATTATTATTTCTGAAACATAATTCATGTTCCTTAATTCTTGTTTAAATTACATTCATTAAACTTATTGTATGGAATAAATTATACAAACAGCACAATATCGCAATATTTTCATTGTGTCCGAATGGAATGACAAATGGCTTGACTCTGGCCAAAGTGTCTGTATACGATGGATTCTCCAGTTCTTTGGACATATTGCGTGTGGCAATGAAGATAGCCTGGAACGACTGGTTGTGATCAGTAGCCTAGAGGGGAAGAGAGGGAGAGGAAGATTCTCCACATGATAGACTGACCAATTTAAGGCAGCACCAGGCACCTCGGTGGTTGGAGCGCTACGTGCAGCGCAGTCAAGGGATAACTGAAGAAGGGTCATTGCTTCCACAAGGGTCACTAGTAACGAGGAATAAGTCAGAGAGAAGATTATTATTACCCTATTTGTTTGTAATTCTCATATTATATATTCTCAGCATGGCAAAGTTTTCATTTGATTTTTTGTTAGCTTACACGAAACGAATTGTTGGGTAATATATCCAAAATAAAACACGGTTTTTTGGATTAAATTCTACATTTATTTATGTATATATTAATACGTGACGCGTTTCGACTTCTTAGGACATTATCAAACACCATTATCAAACACTGAGAGTTTGATAATGTCAAACACTGAGTGTTTGATAATGTCCTAAGAAGACGAAACGCGTCACCTATATTAATATATACATAAATAAATGTAGAATTCAACCAAGTAAACCTTGTTTAATTTTGGATATATTACCCAACAATTCAATATGGAATTCTACCAACTGTCTGCAGTTGCAATATATACACGGAATGATTGAGTGTGTGTCTCACGTTTCTCAGGATGACGATGTGATCGGCGGACTTGAGGTGGTGCAGCTGATGGGTCACGAGAATGCGCGTCTTGTCGGCCAGGAAGCCCATGAGGCACTCGTTGACCAGGTGTCGCCCCACATGCGAATCCACAGCGGACAGGGGGTCATCCATCATGTACAGGTCGGCCTGAGGAGAACGATTATCAATTACTATACATGACACATATCGTAGTCGTACAGGAGAAAGTGACCAACTAACAAAACATATAATGTTTAGGAGGGCCATTTAAATCACTTTTGATTGGCAAAAAAATAAACATCAATGCAGTTAGTCATTTTTAACAAGTCAATATATTATACTTCCAAGTTTAAAATCCTTTGGGATTTTTTCAGGGCAATATTAAGCTAGTCAAATAGTCAAATAGTCACATTTTTGTAAAAAATGCACTTGGTCACTTTCTCCTGTATGACTACGATATCATCAATTACTGGCAGTTCAACTCAGTGTAAATTACTGACAATTTGAGAATAATGCACAATTAATTTTATTTATTGTTTCGGCATTTACTTTGTGGTAAGACATGTTAAAATGATTTAATTACATTTAATTTACTTGTAATTTAACACATTCAGGCAGTTATTTTTTACGCCGGCGCCGGGACCACTGGTGATGGGCAGAAACAAAGGTCCCACGCGAATTTCTTTAATATATTTTAAATCACTATTTTCGAGTATTTTTTTTTAAAGTTCTACATACTAACTCAGCATGCCCAGGCTTTCTTTTCTGACTTTGAAATGAGGTCGGCGCAGAAAGTAAAAATACCCTTCCCGTCCTTGAACATCAATCGACCAAACGGGTAGAAATACTTTTCCCATCCTTAAGCATCAATCAACCGATCGGGTAGAAATACTTTTCCCGTCCTTAAGCATCAATCGACCGATCAGGTAGAAATACTTTTTCCGTCCTTAAGCATCAATCGACCAAACGGGTAGAAATACTTTTCCCGTCCTTAAGCATCAATCGACCAAATAGGTAGAAATACGTTTCCCGTCCATAGTGTGCAAATTCATGACACAATTGCAGTACCTGTCTGTAGACTGCCCTGGCGAGATTGATCCGGGCCCTCTGCCCCCCCGACAGGGAGACTCCTCGCTCCCCCACCATGGTCTGGTCTCCGCGAGGAAACTGGTCAAAGTCCTTCTCCAGCGAGCACGCCTTCACCACCTGGAATGTCACTCCTTCAACGTTAATCACAGATCATACTTTTGTAAGAAACAGAGTGATTGGTGCACTGAAATCAGTTATAGCAAATAAAAACATTCAGCGAAAGCTGAACTGGTATTGCATAGGGTACTGCGTCGTATACAAGCAGTGTTATCATGATCGTTTAATGCAAGGTGATGATAAGCCCTGCGCTTAAGTTCCAGTCTAGACCATGTCCAGATAGACAAATCTTGACATGATGATGGAATTGTAAGGAGAGTTTTACATATAAGGATTCGTAGCCAGTTTTAAATGTTTTGAAAACACAAAGGAATACACTTGTGATGTTCAAAATATAAAGTAGCCTCATGACGTCGGTTACGACGAAACCCGGTCGTTTTTTTAAATAAATTTATGTGGAAAAAACTACATAGTTGTTATTTGTAATATATTTCTGTATAGTATTATTTTATACACAGTGAACGTGTAAAAGTGAAATAATGCTGATATTTATTTAGACTCCCGCTGAGAATCAAGCCTGGGACCAGTGCGGTAGCCAAGCACGCTGACCACTACTTTACTGTAAAACATTAGAAGTACCTTTCTGTATCTGTCCTTGTCGAAGGGCTGGCCGAAGAGGATGTTCTGGCGCACGGTGGCCACGAAGAGCCACGGCTCCTGCGAGCTGTAGGCCAGCGTGGCCCCGCCCAGCTCCACCGTGCCCTCGGTCAAGGGCAGCTCGCCCAGGAGCACTTGGAGCAGGGAACTCTGAAACCAACCACACAACAACATTATCTATAAGCTATATTTTGTATATTTAACCTTTTAACCGCGCTAACTTTGTTCCTGAGAGACGCCCGTGCGCGGCGGTATTTCGCCGTTTTTTAAATGATTACTTTTATCATGTATTTAGTTAAGAAACAATTTATTTTCCTAAACAAAAACGTTCAATGGGATTCATTGTGCTTTTTTGGTACTCTATAATACACTTATTCTTGAAATATATCGTAATATAAACAAATAAGATCGTAACATAAATAAATCAAAGCACGCGTCGTGTGTCACTCTTACCCACTGGCGATGCGTAGCGTCGAGAGTGAGACAGATATAGGGCATGATTATGGCGCGGACTAATTACCGACTGCAAAAAAAATCAGGGATCTGTTCTTTTATTTATCCTTGTGATGTTACAAATTATTAGTCAGATATTTCAACAGATGTCATAAGGCCAAGGATTGACGTATTATTTTATCCAAAGTTCCACACCATGAAAAAATCCCTCCAAGTTGAACTGAGATTCGAAACTTGGAGTAAAGTAAAAACACAAACGGTTATGTCAGCCGCGTACAGGGAATGTTTTGTGAAAACACATACGGTTATGCGAGCCGCGTGGATCCGGTTAATACCTTCTGGCATTGAAAGTGTTAAGGATGGTAAGGGTATTTTTACCTTCTGCGCTAGGCCTCATTTCAAATTCAGAATAGAAGGAATTATTTAATGTTGTTATATATTGATTGCAGAAAAAAAACTTAGTATCTGTATCGCGTTCAGAGAAACGTAATAACTGGATACTGGACACAATCAAGAACGCAATGCAAACTTGAGTGACCTACTAAGGAAATGATGTACATAAAATTGAACCCTATACTATAAAATCCGCCTCCTTAGTGTAATGGTCTGCACGCTCGGCTACCGTTCTGGAGGTCCCGGGTTCGATTCCCAAGGGGGGTAAAATAAATATTAGTGATTTTTTCACTGTCATATTTATTCAATATTACCCTGGACTGGTACCTGAAGCGGAGGGCTGATCACCTTTCCTTCATGTGTAAACGATCAAGATAACACTGCGTTTATATGACGCAGTGCCCTATGCACCATTGGGGTGCGGATAAGGGTTTTATTATTATTATTATACTATAAAATATGTTACTCTTATCAGTCAATGGTTTGTTTTGTTATGAATGGCGGAAAACATACCTCGTAATAATAAGTCAATTAATGTACCTTGTTCAATACTGTTATCTCCCTACCTAGCACGTAATAAAACATGCTTATGTAAGAAAATATGACATGTCAACATGAGGTGTAAAGTTATATATAATTAATATTCTAAAGCGCTAATATTTTCATTTTAAAACTTAAAAACCAACTTTGTTATAAAGCAATATCCGGCCCTCAATCATCTCAGCGAAGTATATAGAAATACACCCCTGGACAAAAAAATTTACGAGTCCTCAAAAAAACTAAAATTGACACATAATGAATTATTCTTGATATTCAATTAGTTTTTTTTGTATTGTTTAACATATGTGATGACTACTCGTTACTTCAAGGTTAAAATGAAAGATCTTACTCATGAATTGTACTTAGAAATTGCCATTATATACCAGGTATCAGATTATCCGAACCTTAGAGACCCATAACGGTTCATTTATGGTCGAGTGTTTGTGATGGAGTAATAAAAGACATGTAATTTTTTTATTCATATTTTAGAAGAAGGTTCTAATCGCTTTATTTTAAATTAAGGTATTTTACATTTAAACATATTTATAACATTTAAAAATATTTAATACTTAGTGAATTCCCCTTTATTTTTTATAACATGTAAAATTCTATTATTTAACGAAGCGTAAAGCGAATCTTAAATTTCTGATGTTATTTCTTCTTCCTAAACTTGAATCAAGTTTTTTTTTAATTCCTCAATGTTTTTTTATTTTTTTTTCCCAACTTTTTTTTTCATAATCGCCCATAAATTTTCTATCGGGTTCAAATCAGGACTATTCCCGGGCCACGTCAACGATTTTAAGCCAATTTTATCCTTGTATTCAATGATCTGTAAGAAAAACAATAAATTATTTATCAAGTGGTCTACAAAGTGCATTAAAAAATAAATATTTGTACTCACAGTGCGGGCTCTATGGCACGGCGCCAAATCGTCCTGAAAAATCGGGTCCGCGGTATACTGCGTAATGTCCTCGATTGTTGGAATAAGATGGTTTTTCAGCACTTTTTTGTACTGGATGGCATTCATCGTACCCTGTATAAAATTTAGAGGTCCCAAACCGTACGCTGTCATGCACCCCCAAATCATGACGTAGGGTGAATGTTTAACGGTTCGAGGGACGCACGACGGATGGTATTTTTCCCCAAGTTTTCGTCGAACTATCTTTATGCCGTCTGGACCAAAAAGGTTGAATTTTAATTCATCGGAGAAAATAACATTTTGCCAATCCTCCAAGGTCCAATTCTGGTGCTCTTTCGCCCAATCCAGTCTAGCCTTCTGCATTTTGTTCGTCAGTAATGGTTTCTTTGCGGGACTTCGTGCTTGGAAACCATGCTCCAACTGCCGCCTGAACACTGTTTTTACTGAAAATGTTGATTAGCTAGTAGACTGCACCTCTGAGTGTATTTTAAGTGCCGTTAAAAATCGATCGCGCATAACAATTTTTTTTATTAAGCGATCATCTCGGGCAGATGTCGCGCGCCCCCATCCGCTTCCTTTTTTCCGTTCTATGGATTTAGTTTGTTGGAATTTTTTAAATAAAAACCTCACTGCACCTTCTGAATACCCAACTCGACGAGATATTTTACAATTAGATATGTTTTGTTGCGACAGTGTGATTATTTTGGATTTTATCGCTATCGACATTTGCTTTGCACTTTCCATGATTGTTGTGTTATGTTCCCTCAAACGCGGGTAAAACAAAATTGTTGAGACATTTTAAAATGTAAATATTGTAGAAAGGTGACACAAAGTGTCTTTAATTTATTGAACAAAAGAAAGAGGTATCGATAAAGGATTTCTTAGAAAAAGAGTTCAGTAAAGTCAAGGCGTGCGGTAGCAAGTAAACTCGTAAATTTTTTTGTCCTGCGGTGTATATAAATTTATTAAATTTATTTGCAAGAAAAATCATTCGTCCTTTTGGCTTTGGTTTTTTTCGAGGATGAAACACACTAAATAAAATTTTTTACCAGTAAAACAGACATAAACCTTGAAAATTCTGATATATTATTTAGAATATATCAGATATAATAATGGTAGAGTTAATTTTTATTTTACAGCAATTTTTACATGATCATTGAGTATGATCATTTCATATGATCATTGACCATGATGGTAGAGTTAATTTTTATTTTACCAAATAGCTAATAACAGTAATTTACATGTTACCATACAGCCATATCACTAATTTACATGTTACCATACAGCCATAACAGTAATTTATGTTAACATACAGCTATAACAGTAATATAATTTTTTACCAGTAAAACAGACATAAACCTTGAAAATTCTGATATATTGTTTAGAATATATCAGATATAATAATGGTAGAGTTAATTTTTATTTTACAGCAATTTTTACATGATCATTGAGTATGATCATTTCATATGATCATTGACCATGATGGTAGAGTTAATTTTTATTTTACCAAATAGCTAATACATAACAGTAATTTACATGTTACCATACAGCCATATCACTAATTTACATGTTACCATATACAGCCATAACAGTAATTTATGTTAACATACAGCTATAACAGTAATATATGTTACCATACAGCTTTAACAGTAATTTACATGTAACCATACAACCAAAACAGTAATTTACATGTTACCATATAGCCAAAACAGTCATTTATATGTTACCATATAGCCATAACAGTAATTTACATGTTACTATACAGCCAAAACAGCAATTTACATGTTACTATACTGCCAAAACAGTAGTTTACATGTTAACATACAGCCAAAACAGTAATTTACATGTTACCATACAGCCAAAACAGTAGTTTACACGTTACCATACATCCAAAACAGTAATTTGCATGTTATCATTCAGCCAAAACAGTAATTTTTAGATGATCATTCAACCGTATCGGTAGAGGTTCTTATTGAATGTTTGAAACCTCAATAACAGGTACAGTGCGGATGACATTCCTCGATCGTAACGCGACTTTATGATAACCCTGTGAGAAGGCATCTCAATAATCCTGGACCATAAAGTGCCCAAACAGATAACGCTAAGATGGCTACAGTGCGATTGCAAATATGAGTAGGATTTCTGTGTTGATTCATGCTATCAATAGCCCGTGTAATTCAAGCATTGCTAAACCCACTCGTGGATGCAAACACGCATAGGAGGCGGGTAAGAGCATTAGCCGGGATCTCAAACATCTTTCTCATCATGGTTGAAAATTCTAAGCCCATTAATGGATCATTGTCAGACGGGAGGAATATCAAATTTAACATACCCAACCTTTAAAGGATTGTATTAGACTCGTTTTGTGTTTATAACAGCCGATATAATCAATATTTTTCATTCATCATTTTCTTTTGGAAAATTCACCTTCGTCAATACGTTGTTTTCGTAAGTTGGTAATGAATGATGTCACAGGAACGATGGACTTATTTTAATATTGGTAACATTGCGTAATTATTGGCGGCTCTATTTGTTGATGTCTATGGAAAATGGAAAATCACAAAGTTAGTGCTTCAAATATAATTTATGTTATTTTATATTTAAGGAATAAAAATGTGATACATTCAGAATCTCTACTATCTCCTGCGTATGCCTGGAAATATCATATCACGGCGATAAGCTGAATCACATCTCTAACCTTTCCGGCTCCGACGGGGCCGACCACGGCGCAGAAGGTCCCAGGTTTGACCCGGAGCGAGATCTCCCTCAGGGTGTCCACGATGGCCTCGCTGGACCAGCAGGCCCGAGCCTTGGACAGTACGACATCGGTGCACTCTGCCGGGATGGACTTATACTCGGAGCCGTTGTGCGGGATTATCTTCGTCTTGGTCACCTTCTCCTCCAGCATCATGAATTCCTGACGAGAAGAATGCTCATCACACATCATGATCAGATTTAACATTAAAGAGGGAACATCGGATTTAACATTAACTACATCGCTCACTCCTTTCGAAAACGCATTAATCAAAAAACTTAATTTTTCAGGAGAATGTTTTTAAAGTTTAAAAATATAACACAATGTATTAAAAATAAATATCAAGCCACTTATTGAACTTTTTACTGTGCAACAGATCTATTTAGGTAAAACCTGAATGTTTTTTCTCCATTTGAAAAATATTTAGTTTATTTAAAAAAATAATTAAACAATACCTTTTCTTCAAAATGCAAAAACAACACTTTCTGCCCTGTAGCGGGTAAATATTAAGTTTAAAATATGCCGCTTTTGCTGGGATATAGTACACTTTCTGTGCATTCCGAAAACATGCACAACTGAAAATTGACGATTTTTGATTTATGACGTTCTTGAAAGGAGTGGTGTCCACCTACGTAGTGTAATGGTCAGCACTCAACGTGTTGAGACAGGAGTGTTTCCTGCACCTGATAATAGAGGGAGCGATCGAGGGAACAAATGCCAGAGGACGCCCACCCCGGGAATATCTTTGCGACTTGTACAAAGATATGGGCTGTTCAACTTATGAAGAGCTGAAGAGGGTGGCACATGATAGACGGGAGTGGCGAAGGAGGTGTCATTTGTTGCTGCAGACCAATCCACAAGTTGAGACAAAAGAAGAAGAAATTTTTAACTTTACCTCCATTTTACTTAAGTTTTGTGTCACTTCAGTTTTAAGTCTTTGTTCATAAAGTTTGTAAATACTGATTTTTTAATTTGCATTAAAGCATTGCTGAAACATGGACCATAAAAGCACCAGAAAGGAGAAAAATTGACACTTTCGAAATGTGGTATTGGCATAAACATGGACGGCTAGACGCGCCAACGAGTCCATTCACCAGGAACTACGCTTGGATGGCTTGACTCTGGCCAATGCCTGTACACGATGGATTCTCCAGTTCTTTTGACGATTGGTCGTGATCGGTAGCCTGGAGGGGAAGAGAGGGAGAGGAAGATCCCCACACGATGAACCGATCAAGTTTATGCAGCAGCAGGCACCTCGGCGGTTGGAGCGCTACGTGCAGCGCAATCAAGGGACAACTGGAGAAGAGTCATTGCTTCCACAAGGGTCACAACCCTCAGTAATGAGGAATAAGACGGAGAAGAAGAGAAGAGATTAATAACCAAATAAATTTACCGTATGGTCCACTATTTGTATGATTTGACAACATTGAAAGGAGTGGGCAGTGACAAACATCTTGGGGGTATGTAAACGCCAGCTCCGATAGTGCCGCAAGCTGGTAAATTTATAAAACCGTACCTCCAGCCGCTTGACTGATATGCGCGCCTCTCCATAGGTGGAGAGCGCAAAGGGGAACATGATGGAGACGGTCAGCTGCAGCATGTTGTAGTACTGGGCGATGGAGAACACCACGTCGCCGCGCAGCCGGTTGCCCGCCAGCACGAAGGCCACGATGCTGGCGTACAGGGACACCCGCTCCATGAAAACCATCAGCGCCAGCGAGAACCCGCGGATGTAGGCCGTCTTGCCAATCAGCTTCATCTCCACACTGAAATACAAAACAATCAAAATCAATTTTAAAATATAGCTTTATTCATGTACAGTAGAACTTTTTAAAATTATTCTTTTTTGTGCCTTGTTAGGTCCCCTCAAAATTGGCGATCACTATGTCAAAGGCTTCGCGTATCTGCGCCACCCGGAATAACTCTCCCACTCCTAATCCCGGTCCAGTCGCGAATTATCCGAATTCGCAATTATCAATTAACACAAGAAAGCACCTTACAGCAAAGCCCACAAATCACAATCAACACACTTTATGGTAACGTACATAGAACTCCACCTCCGTAGCGCAGTGGTCAGCGCGTTTGGCTACCGTGCTGGAGGTCCCGGGTTCGATTCCCAGGAGGGTCAAAATAAATATGGCCGATTTTCACTCTCATATTTATTTAATATCACCCTGGACTGGTACAAGAAGCGCAGGGCTGATCACCTTGCCTTCATGCAATTTACGATCGAGATAACACTGCATCCCTACGATGCAGTGCCCTATGCACCATTGGGTGCGGATAAGGGTAAGAAGACATAGAACTACCTTTAACTGCCGATGGTTATGCCTGTAGGAAGAGCTACCGCTATGTTGAACAATATCACATTGGATATTGATCTGTTCCATGTGTCCGAAGGAGTTTTCCGAAGCGGGATTCTTCTACACCTTTAAGTCTTCTTGCTTACTTTTACTTTTAATATATACGCCTTGAATATTGTTTGTTATGTGTATATTATTTTTTTTATTGAATAAATTGAATTTAATTGAAAAAATTGAATTGAATTGAATTAAATCGATTGATCATTAACACATTGATTGCGGCATGCACATATTTGTGCTTTTCAGAAACCTTACGCTGCGAGGCGTGCACACATTTGTGCGTTTCATAAACCTCATGTTGCGGAGGTGTGCACATATTTTTACGTTTCAGAATCCTTATGATGTGCATTTCGTGATTTTTGTGCATTTTAGATACCTTCAAACTTCATACACAAAAAACCCACTGTACCACTAATAAAGATGATATAATTTGTTCACAAAACACAATTTTAATTTTGACACTTTTTTTATAACAATAAGATTATGACTAAATTACACACAAAAAAAAAATAGTAAAATATAATTTTATTTTGTTGGTAAGCTAGTTCAGGGGTGTCAAACTCAAAAGGCGCCACGGGACACATAAGGTATTTTGGGTACGCCGGCGGGCCACATCAAAAAACTCAAAAATCTCATGTTCATTCTTATCTAATAAGTGAATAATTTATCATCAAAGACAGTCACATGAGGTACAGTAGATCCAACTGAATTATTTTGTAAAAGAAAATCATATGTTCCCTTACAAAAAAATATTTCAATGAAGAATTAAAATGATTAAAGAAAACACTTGTTTTTTACCACTTGAGTTTTATTATAGACTACATGTTTCAGAAGTTAAACTTCCATCATTCAGGTCTGTATAATAACTAAAATATAAAATATAAAATTGTTCTATAAATAAGGAGAAAGGAAAGTTAGGGGGAGGGGGTTAGTCAAGGGGCGGAGTTTGAGTTTTCCTTTGTTTTCAAACTCCGCCCCTTGACTAACCCCCTCCCTCTAACTTTCCCCTCTCCTTATTTATAGAACAATTTTATATTTAATATTTTAGTTATTATACAGACCTGAATGATGGAAGTTTAACTTCTGAAACATGTAGTCTATAATAAAACTCAAGTGGTAAAAAACAAGTGTTTTCTTTAATCATTGTAACATGTCTTACCACAAAGTTAATGCCGAAACAATAAATAGAATTAGAATTCAAATAAATGAAAAATATAACCGCGGGTATCTGCGGGCCGAAAAAAAAAAAAATTTAAAAAATACTCGCGGGCCGCGAGTTTGACATGCCTGAGCTAGATCATTATGGCTCATCCTCAGGCAGTTATGGAAGGGTGTGTTCAGTTCAGAGATTCTTTTGATGCGATAGATCGCATATTAGAATATCACTCGCATCAAATTACATGTCTTTAACAAACTTCACCATAAACTGTGTTAATATCGAGATATTGCTGTATTATTTATCGGTACTAACCGTCTAGAAAGGGCAACCAGCTTCTCAAATGGCTTCTCCCACGCGTACATCTTGATGACTTGAATACCTGCCACTATTTCACTCATCAGCTTGACACGCTCGTCGGTACGCAGGGCAATTTTCTTCCTCATAATTGTCTGGTATCTGCTCAGGTAACCTGGACAAAAAATAACATTTTTGTAGCACAAAAAGGGATGTATGATCTTTACTTAACATATTGTTGTCGGGCGGTTTTTTCATCGACCGATGGCAATTGAGATGATATCGCTCACTCCTTTCAAGAACATCATAAATCAAAAATCGTAAATTTTCAGTTGTGCATGTTTTCGGAATGCTCAGAAAATGTACTATATCCCAGCAAAAGAGGCATATTTTTAACTTAATATTTACCCGCTACAGGACAGAAAGTGTTGTTTTTTCATTTTGAAGAAAAGGTATTGTTAAATTATTTTTTTAAATATACTAAATATTTTTCAAATGCAGAAAAACCTTCAGGTTTTACCTAAGAAGATCTGTTGCACAGTAAAAAGTTCAATAAGTGGCATGATATTTATTTTTAATACATTGTGTTATATTTTTAAACTTTAAAAAGTTCTCCTGAAAAATCAAGTTTTTTGATTTATACGTTCTTGAAAGGAGTGAGCGATATGAGCAGGACACGGAGAACCTGAACATATTGCGAACCAGGCGATCGCCATGGATCGTCCTAGAAAAATTCATGCATGATACGGAAAGATAACATGATGCAAAGCCCATGGTCTAGGTGACGTAATACGAAGACATGGCCTAGGTAGCGTAACACGAAGGACCTACAACCTGAGGACGAGGAGAGTCGACCCAACAGTCTACAAAGACGATAAGTTGGGATGGAGTCAGGGAGAAGAAAAATGTTTTTTCTTCAACCCGACCCTAATTATACTCAGAGTCCGCTGCCCGACCTTCAGTATACTAATCACAAGTAACCGCAAATCCAATTCCCATTTGTACAAAGTTTTTTGTCAAACGCTTATAAGCGTCTCCTGCTCTCTACCAACAGTATGTAAAAGATGCTTTTACATAGTGTTTCCCACAAACAATGTGTTGACGTGTTATATGTGTTTGGGAGAGGCTTGCAGAGATCCATCACTGGTATATACATAGCGACTGTGTTGCTATTAAATTTTAGATCGTACGTCATTCTACCACAATACTCATCACATGTGCTACTGCACTTTAGTGGCTGTCTGGCAGTAGTAAAGTGTTACGTAGCCACAAAAATACATAGTCAACAGATGAGATCACTTGAGAGTAATTGTCCTTCTACCAACAGTACGTAAAAGATGCATTTAAGCGTTTCCCGCAAAGAATGAGTTAATATGGAGTTCTGTAAAATAAATACTATCAATCAAGCTAAATTTGAATTACGATCTACCAGGGTGAACCAGGTTGAAATGCTTCCTTAGACGAATGTGTGTAAAATCATTGTATGACAGAATTAAAAATTAAGATATAAGGAACGTAAGGCTGAGTTAGGGATAATTGAAGGGATTAAGAAGAGTTCTTTAAGGTGGTATGGACATGTGGAGCAGATGGATAACGAGAGAATGACTAAGAATGTATATGTGGCGAATGTGAGCGGGAGAACAGAACGAGGTTGGCGGAAAAAGACTTGGCACAACTGATGGAATCAATAAGAACCTAAAATCGGGTGTGCTCCCGTGGTTAGTGTCGCGGATTATTGAGTCAGAGTTTCTTGGTTCGAACCCACTATACCACAGTTTGATACCTATTTATAATAATGAGGCGCTTAGGCTCACAAATAGTATGAAATTTAAGTATTTTTGGAAATAATAAAAACAAAAATATTTCTCTTATTTTTTCAAATAAAAAATTAAATCTGGTGGTGTCAAAAGTCTGCATAATCGGAGGGCATGTATGACTAAACGTATGGATGTAAAGGAAGCGACAAGAGTGTGTCAGGACAGAAGAGTGTGGTAGTAGTAGTAGTAGTAATAATAGTAGATCTTACAACATTTTGAGTGTGTCCAAATACTTTTTCACAAAATCTGGATTATCTCCAATTACAAGAGTTATTTTCATTTTATTTTTTGACATCTCATCAAAGATGAAGATGATTATGGAAGTCTGGGTATTTACGGGGCTGACAACCGTCATAGGCTGGTTTAAGTAATCTCTTTACACACGTGTAACATTCACAAATTCTACCCATTATTGACAACCACACTATTCAAATCCTTGGAAGTTCTATATATATGAACCAATTTAGAAACGTTGTCATGAATCACTAGAACTTCACTAGAGACATCTATTGGTGAGATGTAAAGAAGCTTTTTACTAAGCAGAAACTCTTATATTAGTATGTGAGGTCCGAATCCTGGATTATAATCACACACATGTAGTAGATCTACCGGGAGAGCAGCCCACCTTGGAGGAAGACGGCCTGCACCACGAGCACGGCTATGCCGATGAAGGCGGCCACCTGCACGCTGCGCCACATGAGGTAGGCGGCCAGCGGGATCTGCAGCGGCATGATCCACAGGTAGTGAGCGAAGGACGCGGCCACGTCGAACCGGTTCACGTCGTTGGACATCAGGTTCACCACGTGGCCCGTGGCCGTCTTGCCCAGCGACGATCTGTTCAGGCGCAGAATCTGGAATATTCAATTTATCGTGTTATTATCCTAGGCATGAAGAAGATGAATTAAAATACATTAGTCTCCATTATTCGACCTAAACCGGCCGTGGCAAGGTCGGATAACACGCAAAATGATAAAAACGACATTGAAAATGTGTTATTAAAATTTATTTCTTCTTCTACTTCTTGGTGTAGGGCTTGTGGCCTGTTTTTAAGAGGGATTAGCCTCCTGCGATGTCGATTCCCAGCTATCAATCCATCTCTTTGTCATCAAAGTCGTCTACCATGGGATTGGCGGTACAGTGCGATGTGGGGGAGTCTAGATAGTTGCATTCTCCTCACATACGCATACCATTGTCTCCTTAAACTATAACGGATTTCGTTGAAACAGTCACTGAAAATACATATATCGTCCCTGATATATTCTTTTTTCTTCTCTGTCTTATTCCTCATTACTGAGGGTTGTGACCCTTGTGGAAGCAATGACTCTTCTCCAGTTATCCCTTGACTGCGCTGCATGTAGCGCTCCAACCACCGAGGTGCCTGCTGCTGCCTTAACTGGATCGGTCCATCGTGTGGGGGATCTTCCTCTCCCTCTCTTGTTTAATTATTCTTTAGTCAAACATGAAAATACATATATCGTCCTTGATATATTCTTTTTTCTTCTCCGTCTTATTCCTCATTACTGAGGGTTGTGACCCTTGTGGAAGCAATGACTCTTCTCCAGTTATCCCTTGACTGCACTGCACGTAGCGCTCCAACCACCGAGGTGCCTGCTGCTGCCTTAACTCCATCGGTCCATTGTGTAAGGGATCTTCCTCTCCCTCTCTTCTTTAGTTATACTTTAGTCAAACATTTATGCTGGGAATTTCCCAACTCTGTACTAGTTAAAAGTAAACAGAATTCTTGGGGGGAATTCCTAGTCTATTGAAATTATTGACAACATTTAATATATTTCACTATCGTAAGAAGATTACATTTATTATTAATTCATGTTTAAATTACAAATTCTCGTAAACAATAAAATTATAATATCCTGCTGATAAAAAACATTTAATGTTAGAGCTTTACCGCATTCAACAGTTAATAAATCATTTCAATATAATTATTATTTTTTGACATCTCATCAAAGATGAAGAAGAATATGGAAGTCTGGGCATTTACGGGGCTGACGACCGTCATCGGCTGGTTTAAGTGATCACTTTACACACATGCAACATTCACCAATTCTACCCATTATTGACAACCACACTACTCAAATTCTTGGAAGTTCTATATATATATGAACCAATTTAGAAACCTTGTTCTTGAATCACTAGAACTTCACTAGAGACATCTATTGGTGAGATGTAAAGAAGCTTTTTACTAAGCAGAAACTCTTATATTAGTATGTGAGGTCCGAATCCTGGAATATAATCACACACATGAGAAACGCCAGAAAATACCATTTTCATTTTTATTATTTAAGTTTATAATTTGAATATAATTAATAGTATTACAATAAAATTAACGATTCATGACTAACTGAATAATCATCGCTCCGTTTTAGGCAGAGTCAAATGAACGCCATACCAATCTGTCTTTGCAAACAATCTTCGCCTCTTCCGCATTCATGCATCTCCTCATACATACCAGCCGAATATTCCGACTCCGACAACCTAACCAAACCATCACGCCGCTTCTCCGCAGGGATAGGAAGAGAGAATAAAATGTCACACCACACTGTCTTTGCAAACAATCTTCGCCTCTTCCGCATTCATGCATCTCCTCATACATACCAGCCGATTATTCCGACTCCGACAACCTAACCAAACCATCACGCTGCTTCACCGCAGGGATAGGCAGAGAGAATAAAATGTCACACCACACTGTCTTTGCAAACAATCTTCGTGTCTTCCGCATTCATGCATCTCCTCATACACACCAGCCGATTATCCCGACTCCTGAATTTAGACTAGTGGCAATCAAAGGGTTTAACCTTTCCCGGAGTACAATAATTGATGTCTGACTTTCTCTGTCCGTTTCTTTTTAAACATGAAAAAAAATCACGAAATGTATGTAGTATGAAGATAGAAATTATTTAATAATATTTTATTTATTGTTTCGGCATTAACTTTGTGGTAAGACATGTTACAATGATTAAGGAAACACTTGTTTTTATACCACTTGAGTTTTATAAAAGACTACTAGTTTCGGAAGCTAAACATCCATCGTCAGGTCTGAATAATTAAAACAAAACTAAATTTTAAAACTAAAATATAAATGATGGAAGTCTAGCTTCCGAAACTAGTAGTCTTTAATAAAACTCAAGTGGTATAAAATCAAATGTTTCCTTTATCATTATTTAATAATTATAAATGAATTTAAAAAAACACCATCTCTAGGTTTTATTTAGGGGCAAAATTGCATACAAATATCCACAGATGTCATTGCTATACTTTTTACATCATACTAATTGATGGACGTACTTCGACGATCATAAACGTCGATACTCTTTTGAGGAAAATTCGCACAGACGTTTATTTACGTCCATACTCCTGGAAAGGTTGAGCTCTTCGGGCGAAATTTTACAGGAAAGTAAGGAATCATTGTAACACACACTATCTCGAATTCCAATAATAAAATTCATTGAACGATTGCTAATTGCCTTCAAGAAGACAGCAGGTATCGACAACAATGGATACATTACTATAAAAAAAGATTCAGAATCCATTTTGAAGAAATTAAGAGACAATAATGAAAAGTGCACGCAGACAGGCGCTGTGGCGTAGTTGGGTAGACTGTGAAACTGGCGTCGCAGGTTTGATTCCCAGCAAGTGAAAAATAAATTCAAGAAAGATTTATCTTCAAATGGTCCGGGTGTTTGTGATGTACTTTTCACATTTACCTTCCCTATCCTTACAATCCTACACGAAGACAAGCCTCTAATAGAGGCTTTGCGGGTTATTCCTTTAAAAATAAAAATAAAATAACCTTACTTTTGATATAAATTTTGTTGTTAATAATAATTCATTCATTTCCAGTATTCATTAGTGATAAAAAATAATTTTGATTCATTAAATTATGTGAAGTCACAAAAACTAGCATTAACTTACTCAAATAGTGAAAAAAAACTATAATTATACGGGCAAATGGAATTAGTAGACCTTGATAGTAAACCAATTCAAAGTCCACAAAATATGATGGGTGTGTAAAGGCAATGCCTCCTAAATAATGATTCACTTCTATACATCCAGAAGGGTTCGGTAATCAAATAAGCACTTTCTAAAAGACATAGAAAGGAGAGTGAATGCTGGGAACAAAGTGAATGGTGCACTGAAATCAGTTATGGCAAATAAAAACCTATCATTGGAAGCTAAACTGGCAGTGCACAACGGAGTCCTGGTTCCAACTCTAATGTATGGAAGTGAAACATGGAGTTGGCAAACGAAGGATGAAAGTAGACTGAATGCAGTCGAAATGCGATCTCTCAGAAGAATGTGCGACAAAACGATGTATGATAGATGTGCGAATAGTGAAATAAGGAAGGAATGCAAAGCTGAGATATCGATAAAATTAAGAAAGGTGTGTTGAGATTGTTTGGACACGTGGAACGAATGAGTGAGGAAAGAACGGTAAAACAAATCTATGAGGCGAATGTTAGTGGGAAAAGAAGCAGAGGAAGACCGAGAAAAACATGGCACGATCAGGTATGCCAAATACTTGAAAGTGGTCAGGTTAGGAGTCGTAACAATCGGCGGGTATGTATGAGGAGATGCATGAACGTGGAAGAGGCGAAGAATGTTCGCAAGGACTGAGTGTGTGGCGCTCTAATCTCTCTGCCTACCCCTGCGGGGAAGTGGCGTGATGGTTAGTTAGTTAGTTAGTTAGTTATGCAGTCGAACATGGTTATAACGAGGATGAAGGGACCGACTGAATTTGCTCACTATAACTGTTCCTCATAATATCCGAGAATAGATATATATTTTTTAAAACATACCTACCACATGATGTATGTTATCTGGAATGGTCACATAAAACAATATGTCGCAATTGAAAGAAAATTCATACAATTCACCCATATTGTCATATTTTTCTGTCAATCCAGTTTTCCTATAAAAATTGGAAGATCCTGCGCTGCTTGAGTACAAAACCATTGTAGCAGTTTCATCAAAATTCGTAAGATCACAGTTTCAAATTTTTTTCGAGTCCGTGATGTTCTTTTTAAATGCAGAAAAAATACAATATTGACACTGAGAATGATGAAAACTTTTTATACACTTTCGCTTTTTATTCACTTAACATTACTTGATATTTTGTAGATTTTTCATATATGTAGCCAGCGAAATGACGTGTAGTTGATCTTTTTAAATTAAATTCAATTTACTTACAGTTATATTAGTGATTTTTTCACTGTCATATTTATTCAATATTACCCTGGACTGGTACCTGAAGCGGAGGGCTGATCACCTTTCCTTCATGTGTAAACGATCAAGATAACACTGCGTTTATATGACGCAGTGCCCTATGCACCATTGGGGTGCGGATAAGGGTTTTATTTATTTATTTATTTTATTACTTACACTATCATGGAACATTCCTTTACCGATATTAATTTTGAGGTCCAAACTAAACTCATGTCTTGGATTTAATACAGAAGGCACTGGGGTCTGAGAAGAATGCACAGTCATGCATTGGTAATATAATTATGGTTTTTACATCGGTTTTAGCCTCCAATTTAATAATTCCCATGTATTCAAAGGTGAATGCAATCTTAAACGGATATTACATAACGCGTTTGCTTAGTTGGTTAATGTTATTCAACTAACTAACTAACTAACCATCACGCCGCTTCTCCGCAGGGGTAGGCAGAGAGAATAGAGTGCCACACCACTCTGTCCTTGCAAACATTCTTCGCCTCTTCCACGTTCATGCATCTCCTCATACATACCCGCCGATTGTTACGACTCCTAACCTGACCACTTTCAAGTATTTGGCATACCTGATCGTGCCATGTTTTTCTCGGTCTTCCTCTGCTTCTTTTCCCACTAACATTCGCCTCATAAATTTGTTTTACCGTTCTTTCCTCACTCATTCGTTCCACATGTCCAAACCATCTCAACACACCTTTCTTAATTTTATCGATAATGCTTATCTCAGCTTTGCATTCCTTCCTTATTTCACTATTCGCACATCTATCATACATGGTTTTGTCGCACATTCTTCTGAGAGATCGCATTTCGACTGCATTCAGTCTACTTTCATCCTTCTTTTGCCAACTCAATGATTCACTTCCATACATTAGAGTTGGAACCAGGACTCCATTGTGCACTGCCAGTTTAGCTTCCGCTGATAGGTTTTTATTTGCTATAACTGATTTCAGTGCACCATTCACTTGTTATTCAAAATGCGTTATTTCGAGATGTAAAGAAAACCTCAAAATACTAAACAAAGTGATTATTTTTTAAAAATTAAACACTTGAATATACCTACTTAGTGAGTTTTCTTTATATTATTTTTTGACATCTCATCAAAGATGAAGAAGAATATGGAAGTCTGGGCATTTACGGGGCTGACGACCGTCATAGGCTGGTTTAAGTGATCACTTTACACACGTGTAACATTCACCAATTCTACCCATTATTGACAACCAAATTCTTGGAAGTTCTATATATATGAACCAATTTAGAAACCTTGTTCTTGAATCACTAGAACTTCACTAGAGACATCTATTGGTGAGATGTAAAGAAGCTTTTTACTAAGCAGAAACTCTTATATTAGTATGTGAGATCCGAATCCTGGATTATAATCACACACATGAGAAACGCCAGAAAATACCATTTTCATTTTTATTATTTAAGCTTATAATTTGACCAGATAATTTATTTACAACATTTTGAGTGTGTCCAAATACTTGTTCACAAAATCTGGATTATCTCCAAGTACAGGAGTTATGTCAAAAAATAATATGAAAATTACTCCTGTAATTGGAGATAATCCAGATTTTGTGAACAAGTATTTGGGCACACTCAAAATGTTGTAGTTTTATTTATGACTAGTTTCGAAAACCTAATATATATATTAATACAAAAAATAATCCCACAAAGGGATGGCATATGTGTGCGTATATTTTAGGTTATAATAAAGGAAACTTGCAAGAATACAAAAGATATTATCAGAAATAAGATTAATTTGAAAATGCTAAAATAAATACAAACATTCACGGCGAGCATCTGACTTCAGATGAAGCACTCGGCTCGCTGTACTGACTATATGAATGCTCGCATCGAACGTGTTACGTTACGACGAAATGACTCAGGTCAGTCTCCCCCTTAACGTTTCATAGTTAGATACTGATGTGTCCGCTCACCTTCCTGTAGACGAGGGAGCAGCAGGCCACGCGCAGGCGCATGCCGATGCGCATCTCCCCGAGCCCGCAGTGGTGGATGAGCAGCATGGACAGCAGCGCCACCACGTTGGTGGACACGCCGTGCAGGTAGCCCTCCTCCACGCTCTGCTCACTCTCCGGGTTGAAGTGGGCAATCAGGTAAGCCAACACGAACGGCTGCAGGTTCCTGTCAACACGGAGGAGAAACATTTTTAAACAGATCTTCAAATTAAGTACTTTTAAACCGTTTGCCCGTACCACATACGGACACAAAAAAGTGGGCCTTTGTCCATACTTGGTACGGGGTGAAAGGTATAATATGATGAAAGTAGACTGGATGCACTTGAATACTTGGTACCATATTATGAAAGTAGACTGAATGCACTTGAATACTTGGTACCATATGATGAAAGTAGACTGAATGCACTTGAATACTTGGTACCATATGAAGAAAGTAAACTGAATGCACTTAAATACTTGGTACCATATGATGAAAGTAGACTGAATGCAGTCGAAATGCGATCTCTCAGACGAATGTGCGGCAAAAACATGTATGATAGATGTTCGAATGGTGAAATAAGGAAGGAATGCAAAGCTGAGATAACCATATTCGATGAAAATTAAGAAAGGTGTGTTGAGATGGTTTGGACATGTGGAACAAATGAGTGAGGAAAGAACGGTAAAACAAATTTATGAAGCGAATGTAGTTTAAAGGAGCAGAGGAAGACCGAGAAAAACTTGGCATTATCAGGTATGTCAAATACTTGAAAACGATCAGCTTAGGAGCCGGCGAGTATGTATGAGGAGATGCATGAACATGAGACATAGTAAATTGCACAAAGGCAAGCCTTGCGCTTCAAGTACCAGTCCAGGGTGATATTAAATAAGTACTAATAAGAGTGAAAACCGCTTATATTTATTTTGTCCCCCTTGCGAATCAAACCCAGGACCTCCAGAATGGTAGCCAAACGCGCTAACTATTACACTACGGAGTAACATAATAAACAAATCATTTCTTGAACGTCTTTCGCAGATACTTTGTGGCATATTTTATGAACTTTATAAAATGAAACAACTGTGTTTTAACCACTTTATTATTATTATTTTTTTTTTTAAACCCTTATCCGCACCTCAATGGTGCATAGGGCACTGCGTTATATAAACGCAGTGTTATCTTAATCTTTTACACATGAAGGAAAGGTGATCAGCCCTCCGCTTCAGATACCAGTCCAGGATAATATTGAATAAATATTACAGCGAAAAAAAATACTTATATTTATTTTACCCCCCTTGGGAATCGAACCCGGGACCTCCAGAACGGTAGCCGAGCGTGCTGACCATTACACTACGGAGGTGGACAAATTTAGTTTTTATTATTAGTACACTTTAACCTACCGGTTTCAGCAAGAACCTTGTCATCATCATAATTTAATTTCATAACTAACCAACTAACTAACCATCACGCCGCTTCTCCGCAGGGGTAGGCAGAGAGAATAGAGCGCCACACCACTCTGTCCTTGCAAACATTCTTCGCCTCTTCCACGTTCATGCATCTCCTCATACATACCCGCCGATTGTTACGACTCCTAACCTGACCACTTTCAAGTATTTGGCATACCTGATCGTGCCATGTTTTTCTCGGTCTTCCTCTGCTTCTTTTCCCACTAACATTCGCCTCATAAATTAATTTAATTTTAATTCATTTATTTTATCATGATTTAATTTTATAAAAAAGGAAACGAAAGAACGACGATATAAGAAAGGAATGTAAGGCTGAACAAGGAATAATTGAAAAGATTAGGAAGAGCTCTTTGCGGTGGTATGGACATGTGGAGCGAATGGATAGCGAGAGAATGACTAAGAAAATATATGTGGCGAATGTGAGAGGGAAAACAGAACGTGGACTACCGAAAAAGACTTGGCACGATCAGATCAATCAGAACCTAAAATCTGGCGGTGTCAAAAGTCTGCGTAATCGGAGGGCATGTATGACTAGATGTATGGATGTGAAGGAGGCGAGGAGTGTATGTCAGGACAGAAGAGTGTGGCGTTCCATCCTCTCTGCCTACCCCTGCGGGGAAACGGCGTGATGGTAGTAGTAATTTTATAAAGTTAAATAATCATTTGTTTTCGATTTTTATCAGCTTCTAAGTATCTTCAAGTAATATCTTCTATCTAATAAACGAAATCGTACAAATATCTAGAATTTGAAGAACATTCAAGAAAGGTAAACATTGATAAAAAAAAATAAGGTTAAAAAAACAAGCAGCAAAGAGTTTTATCGTTTATAGTTTGATTGACAAAACCACAACCTTATCTCTAAAGCAGTTCTTTTTATTTATTTGTTTATACTTAGTTTAGATTTATTTAAAAATAAGATACTATGTTTCACGATTATTATACAGAGATGCCGCAAACCATGTCAACTGCGTACTGCCAGGGTTTTCGAAAATACCCGCGTGCTGAGAACTCTTTATAACTCCTTGGTGCGAAGTAGACTCAAGAGTGGCTCGATGATCTGGGGGCCACACGAGCTTAAGTACTCTCTTATGGTAGAGAAAGTCCAAAAGAAGTTTTTGAGGTATCTCTACATGACAGAGTACGGCTATTATCCTTGGCTCTACCCGACCCAGTTTCTCCAGGGTATGCTTGGCTACAATAGTTTAGAAACTAGAAGGAATGCGTATTAGACTACGCATTTTTATCGATTGTTGCGCGGTATGATGGATAATCCTGAAATTATCCAGAGCATTGGTCTGTATGTTCCCGATAGTTACCTAAGACAGCGTCGGCATAGATTGTTTCACATTCCTATACACAGGACCAACCTGCCGATGGTTATGCCTGTAGGAAGAGCTACCGCTATGTTGAACAATATCACATTGGATATTGATCTGTTCCATGTGTCCGAAGGAGTTTTCCGAAGCGAGATTCTTCTACACATTTAACAAGAGTCTTCTTGTGTAATTTTTAGTTTGTTTTTTTTTTTTTAATGTATACGCCTTAAATGTTTGTTTGTAATGTATATATTAATTATTGAATAAATTGAATTGAATTGAATTGAACTGTTGCCTGGCTAAAGGAGTGAGTGACGAATGGCTTTACATAGACAGGTTTTCGGGAGACGCATTTAAAGGTCTGTAACTAAGTAAGTTCGGGTCGTAATGTACATATATATCGCTCACTCCTTTCAAGAACGTCATAAATCAAAAAACTAGATTTTTCAGGAGAATGTTTTTAAAGTTTGAAAATATAATACAATGTATTAAAAATAAATATCAAGCCACTTATTGATCTTTTTACTGTGCAACAGATCTTTTTAGGTAAAACCTCCTACAGGTTTTTTCTCCATTTGAAATTATTTAGTATATTTAAAAAAAATATTAAACAATACCTTTTCTCCAAAATGCAAAAACAACACTTTCTGCCCTGTAGCGGGTAAATATTAAGCTAAAAATATGCCCCTTTTGCTGGGATATAGAACATTTTCTGGGCATTCCGAAAACATGCACAACTGAAAATTGACGATTTTTGATTTATGAAGAAAGATAAGTGGAGAAAACCCAGATTTGTGAACAAGTATTTGGACACACTCAAAATGTTGCAAATGAAACATTCTTATTCTTCTTCTTCTTCAAATCCTTATCCGCACCCGATAGGGAATTGCATCAAATACGCGCAGTGTTATCTTGATTGTTAACACATGAAGGAAAGGTGATCAGCCTGGTACATGAAGCGTGAAAAAATTACTTATTATTTTTTTTTTTACAAAAATGTTAATAATATTATTATTTAACCACTCACCGAGATTTTTATGTCTACCGGTTTCGAGATGTACCCGTCTCTTAGTCAGGACAATACGTCTCGAAACCGGTAGACATAAAAATCTCGGTGAGTGATTATATACTAATATTATTAACATTTTTGTAAAAAAATAAATAAGTAAAAATGACTAACCACAAAGTAAATGCTTTAAATATTAATAATATTGAGAAAATCACCAATATTTATTTGACCCCCCCCCCCCTTGGGAATTCAACTTGGAACCTACAGTAAGGAATGAACCATAGATGTCAGTTAATTCAATTGTTACTCTACAATCTTTTTTTCCCCATATATCCCCCTTTTGAGACCCTTAAACAGGGTCAAAAAAAGATTTTTGATAACCCTAGCTAGGCTATTGTATTAAAGCATTCACAACCAACTCTTTGGAAATATATTTATGCAAGATAAATGATGCAATACGTACTGGGAATGTGTTCACTGGTCATAAATTGGCATAACATGAACCGCTAAGTACGCAGACAGCCAAACACAGCCTGACTTCTGAATAAACCTCCATTTGCATATCAATAGAGTATATCAACGCAGCTCATTTCACGATCAATGATCTTTCTGAACGATACCCGTATTCCGTGCGTGCTCACAACATCCGGAAGCAAAATGTTCCACTACTAATTCCTATTTACTTTTTATTTTTATTTAATGGGTTTTGCTTTATTATTTACCTTGCTTACCATTAATGAGATAAATATGTTTTATTAATCAGTCTTGATAAAGAAGCGGTTAGCTCCGAAACCGGTAGAGATTATAAAATATTTGTAGTGATTTTAAAACAAAGTTACATTTTATTTATTGATTTGGCGTTTAATCTGTAAAACTCCATTTTAATTTATTGTAATGGCCCTGCCATTTCTCATTCGCACTTTTATTGTCCCTTTTTAGAAAGTCGAGGGACTCGTCATTTGCTTGCAGTATGTTGTCCGGCTTTAGTATGCGTTCCCATGACCATCATAAATCGGTACAGCATTTTATGATTCTCTACCCTAAAGCAAGAGGGTTTTTAACATAGTCTAATTTGGTACTTCGTGAGAGTCGGGTGTAACATAACTTAACAGAGCTGTTTGGAAATACACGAGTATTGACTGCCGTATTGTTGTTTTTAAATAAACAAATATATAAATAGTCGATGATGCCGTGTTATTATTTAATACTCGCTTCAGTCCAACCTGCCTCCTGACAAAAGGGGACCAAAGCGTCCTGTTTAATAGGGACGTCATCAAGTGCACGCGTACGCTGATCACAAAGCGTCTTCGCGCACGAGCAAGCGTCCGTCATAACATTACATTATGTATTAATTCTAAATCAAACAGATTTTTTGAGTCTACTAAGTTGTATTTTATTAACAAAAACACATTTAAAAAAAAATTATATTGTGACAATTGTTTTGCCTTGTTACGGCATTATCAAACATTCGTTTGATTTTATATCGTTATATTTATTTGATCCCCCCCCCCCCGGGAATCGAATCCGGGACCTGCAGTACGGTAGCCGAGTGTACTGACCATTACACTACGGAGGCGGATAATTTAGGATGGAGGTGTTATATTTATATTCTTATTACTAAAATGCCATTTATACAAGTGAAATAAAAAGAAAAATATTTAAAAAATAAAAAAAAACAATATCATTGACCTGTTTCTCAGAGTTGCCAACAGAGAAATATCGACATTTCAATCAACCTACCGAAACTGAATATGATTTACAGAAATTGAAACTGATATGTTGGTATCTGATAAAATTGGTTTACGAAAAAAATAAAGGAACATTAACATATTTTTTTATATTATTTTTTGACATCTCATCAAAGATGAAGAAGAATATGGAAGTCTGGGCATTTACGGGGCTGACGACCGTTATCGGCTGGTTTAAGTGATCACTTTACACACGTGTAACATTCACCAATTCTACCCATTATTGACAACCACACTACTCAAATTCTTGGAAGTTCTATATATATATGAACCAATTTAAAAAACCTTGTTCTTGAATCACTAGAACTTCACTAGAGACATCTATTGGTGAGATGTAAAGAAGCTTTTCACTAAGCAGAAACTCTTTTATTAGTATGTGAGATCCGAATCCTGGATTATAATCACACACATGAGAAACGCCAGAAAATACCATTTACATTTTTATTATTTAAGCTTATAATTTGACCAGATAATTTATTTACAATATTTTGAGTGTGTCCAAATCTCCAATTACAGGAGTTATTTTCATATTATTTTCAAATTTGGGAATTTTGGTAGATATAATGTACATTAACATCATATTTTTTTAATCTATTGGTAATTTTAGTAGATCTAATGAAATTGAACATGATTTGCAAATATCTGCCGGAATTTCGGTACATCTTAGCGAATTCAAACACAACTTTCAGATATCTACCAAAATTTCGGCACATGTACCGATAAAAATATGGCGCGCATTCTTTATTCCAAATTTGGAAAAATTTGGGAATTTTGGTAGATATAATGAAATTCAACATCATATTTTTTTAATCTATTGGTAATTTTAGTAGATCTAATGAAATTGAACATGATTTGCAAAAAATCTTCCGGAATTTCGGTAAATCTTACCGAATTCAAATACAACTTTTAGAAATGTATCAAAATATTCACAGATATATCGATACGTCAAAATTTAAAATATGGCGCGCGTTCTTAATTTCAAAAATTGGAATAAATTCATATTCGAACCATAGATTTATGGCTGTCAAAAATCGTAAAGAACGCAGAATGAAAGTAAGTAGGTACTGACCATTTTCCAAGCCACTTGCGTAACTACCAAAAAAATGAACTAATCAAACCAAACCGACGGGTGACGGTTGAGATTTTGATAGAGATCTTTCAGTTTAACCGTCGGATTACGGTTAAGCGTGCGTCGATAAAAGGGGGTGAAATGTATCGCGTTGCGTTGGTAATTTAATCGTAGGCAATAAAGCGGCCGGCTGCAGCCAATCAAGAAGTGTGACATTGTTTACACAACACCAATAAATGGGTATTGACGGTGACCCGTTTATTACGAAAGTTCCACTTGGCTTGCCGAACAAAGTCCACGGGTTTTCGTAAAAACCGGTATTATAGGAGGTAGTATTTTTTTTAAAATTACTCCTAATGTCCAAGTGACTCTGAAATCTAGATACGGCTTATGCAACACCGCTTATCGTCACCCTACTTAGGCTTCAACTTTTTAAGTTTCATAGCCTATGCCTATGTTTGATTTGTAGAAGTCCATTTTAATTTACTTGTGTATTATTTTCTAAATCAAACACAGATTTTTTGAGTTTACCAAGATGTATTTTATTGTTAAAAAACACATAAAAATTAATATTGTGACAATTGTTTCGCCTAGTTATGACATTTCCAAACAATATTAATTTTTATGTGTTTTTTAACAGTAAAATAAAACTTAGTAGACTCAAAAAATCAGTGTTTGATTTAACATTTAATACATAAATACCCCTGTAAATACGCAGACTTCCACATTCTTCTTCATCTTTGTTAAGATGTCAATTTGCATGAATTGACGCATTCTGCTAGTAACACGTGTCCTCGATAATGTCGTGGGAATTAAAACAATATGACATGTACGTTATTTATGTTTGATCCATATTCATTGGTCGCTTCTCGCAGTAAATTAATACCAGTACTGGGCGGTTCTTAAGCGTCGCGCCGCTTTATTGATTATCGTGAATCGCAAGTGGATTTTACATGAGTGCGTTTATTATTCACGAATGCATTCGAATTCATACTTCGCTCAATCCTTTCAACAACGTCATATATAAAAAAAACTTGATTTTTCAGATCATTTTTAAAGTGTAAAAATATACTAAATGTATTAAAAATAAATATCAAGCCACTTATTGAACTTTTTACTGTGCAACAGACCTTTTTACGTAAAACCTAATTGTTTTTTCTACATTTGAATAATATTTAGTATATTTAAAAAAAAAATAATTAAACAGTATATTTTCTTCAAAATGCAAAAACAACACTTTCTGCCCTGCAGCGGGTAAATATTAAGTTAAAAATATGCCGCTTTTGCTGGGATATAGTACATTTTCTGGGCATTCCGAAAACATGCTCAACTGAAAATTGACTATTGTTGATTTATGACGTTCTTGAAAGGAGTTAGCGATATATAAAAAAAAACTTGATTTTTCAGGAGATCATTGTAAAAATATACTAAATGTATTAAAAATAAATATCAAGCCACTTATCGAACTTTTTACTGTGCAACAGACCTTTTTAGGTAAAACCTGAATGTTTTTTTTCATTTGAATAATATTAAGTACATTAAAAAAAAAATAATTAAACAATACAGTTTCTTCAAAATGCAAAAACAACACTTTCTGCCCTGTAGCGGGTAAATATTAAGTTAAAAATATGCCGCTTTTGCTGGGATATAGTACATTTTCTGAGCATTCCGAAAACTGCTCAACTGAAAATTACCATACTTTGATATATGACGTTGTTGAAAGGAGTGAGCGACTTATTTGTGAATGCACAATACTCAATTCAGAGAAGCCTTTTCTCATTACGAAGTCTCGGAACTAATGCGGAATGCGAAGCAAACAAATGCGCCGTATCCATTCGCGTTTTCTTGTAAAATAAATTCTAATATGACTTGTATTTTCATGAGAACATGTAACGTTCAACCCTTTAGCCGCTTGTGCACTATACAGAATTTTACCGCCCGGCAGTCCGGTTTTGCGAACAATAAAACCGACTACGACAGTTTAGCGTGATCGAATTTACGCGCAACGTGTTCACGCACCGATCAAGAGCACCGATCCGAAGAAAGATGGACAAAAGCACAAGCCAATCCAAGCCATTTTTTAAATTTATTTAACATATATTTTTTAATACAATTTGATACAAGTGCTAGAAGTATGACGTGATTATCATGGCCGCATTTTATCAAAAATTGTATACATGCGGCGACACTTGAATTTAAGCATGTATATTATAATATGATGATTGATGATGAGTGATTTATTGATGAATGTTAGCAAATCCAAAATCATGGTTTTTGAAAGAGATGAATGTAGATCTGAGTGTGAAATATTGGTAAATGGGGAGATTTTGGAACAGGTAGATGATTTCATATATTTGGGTAGTATGTTTTCTAGGGATGGAAAGATTGATAAAGACATAGAAAGGAGAGTGAATGCTGGGAACAGAGTGAATGGTGCACTAAAATCATCAAATAAAAATCTATCAGCGGAAGCTAAACTGGCAGTACACAATGGAGTTCTGGTTCCAACCCTTATGTATGGAAGCGAAGCATGGAGTTGGCAAAAGAAGGATGAAAGCAGACTGAATGCAGTCGAAATGCGATCGCTCAGACGAATGTGTGGCAAAACGATGTTTGATAGATGTTCGAATGATGAAATAAGGAAAGAATGTAAGGCTGAGATAAGCATTATCGATAAAATTAAGAAAGGTGTGTTGAGATGGTTTGGACATGTGGAGCGTATGAGTGAAGAAAGAACGGTTAAACAAATTTATGAGGAGAATGTAGTTGGAAAAAGAAGCAGAGGACGACCGAGGAAAACTTGGCACAATCAGGTATGTCAAATACTTGAAAGCGGCCGGGTCAGGAGTCGTTAATAATCGTCGGGTATGTATGAGGAGATGCATGAATGTAGAAGAGGCAAAGAATGTTTGAAAGACCGAGTGGTTTGGCGTTCGATTCTCTCTGCCTACCCCTGCGGAGAAGCGGCGTGATGGTTAGTTAGTTAGTTAGTTAGTTAGTTATAATATAATATGCTCACCGATAGTGTTTGAAGGAGACGTGTATTTACTAAGTACTTGCTACTTGTTATTTTATTTTTTTTAATTATGATTTTATGTTATAAGACTATTTGTTACAAGACTTTTTGTTTCTCTATTAGTGTATTCATTAGTGTATTTTTATATTAGATACTGTATATATGTATTATCTTAAAGGCTTCAGCCGTTCAATAAATAAATAAATAAATATAAACACACCATCTGAGGGCCTCCGTAGTGTAATGGTCAGCACGCTCGGCTACCGTTCTGGAGGTCCCGGGTTCGATTCCCAAGGGGGGTAAAATAAAATATAAGTGATTTTTTCACTGTAATATTTATTCAATATTACCATGGACTGGTACCTGAAGCGGAGGGCTGATCACCTTTCCTTCATGTGTAAACGATCAAGATAACACTGCGTTTATATGACACAGTGCCCTATGCACCATTGGGGTGCGGATAAGGGTTTTATTTTATTATTATTATCTGAGGGCGGATTCGCGCTCATAATAGAGATAAACATCTCTGAAAAGAAGTGATAACATTTGACCATACTGTATACACCGATATGAGATCAAAAGATGCCGCAAAAGTCATGATAAAAATAACTTACACGCAATTTACGATGAGTGAAAAGGTAAAATTACGCTTCCCGCCGAACACCACCAGTCGAGTGAAACGGTAAAATTAAAAAAAAAGAATTTGTCAGAATTTTTTGTCCGTTATATCCGAAGATTGTTAAATAGAGATCCATTATATCGAGGTTGTACTGTATGACGAAGAATATGGCATAAAGGAGGAACGTGACGATATGAACATAGTAAACTTGGGTAAATACGGTCGAGTATGGCATAAAGTGTATGGAATATGGAATTGGAGTATGGAATATGGCATAAAGGAGGAACGTGACAGTATGAACATAGTAAACTTGGGTAAATCGCTCACTCCTTTCAAGAACGTCATAAATCAAAAATCGTCAATTTTCAGTTGTGCGTGTTTTCGGAATGCCCAGAAAATGTACTATATCCCAGCAAAAGAGGCAAATTTTTAACTTAATATTTACCCGCTACAGGGCAGAAAGTGTTGTTTTTGCATTTTGAAGAATAGGTATCGTTAAACTATTTTTTTAAATAAACTCAATATTTTTCAAATGAAGAAAAAAACCTTCAGGTTTTACCTAAGAAGATATGTTACACAGTAAAAAGTTTAAGAACAAGGTTTCTAAATTGGTTCATATATATAGAACTTCCAAGAATTTGAGTAGTGTGGTTGTCAATAATGGGTAGAATTGATGAATGTTACACGTGTGTAAAGTGATCACTTAAGACAGCCTATGACGGTCGTCAGCCCCGTAAATGCCCAGACTTCCATATTCTTCTTCATCTTTGATGAGATGTCAAAAAATAATATGAAAATAACTCCTGTAATTGGAGATAATCCAGATTTTGTGAACAAGTATTCGGACACACTCAAAATGTTGTAAGTAAAAAGTTTAATAAGTGGCTTAGTATATATTTTTAATAGATTGTATTATATTTTTAAACCATAAAAACGTTCTCCTGAAAAATCAAGTTTTTATTTTATTTATGACGTTCTTGAAAGGAGTGAGCGAAATATGGTCGAGTATGGCCCTCACAATAGTTCACTTCCAATATTCACCATAATGCCCGCAGACACGTACATAATATGGCGATAAATAGGTACAAATAGTACATCATCTCATTCCGGAATACATCTGCGAGTGTATGGTAAACGGCGGAGGTCACGCGTTCTCGGAGAAAGACGAGGACAGATCGGACGGAGATATGGCGGACAGATTTACATCTGGGGTTAAGTCGACGCGTCCCAAGGATGAGTCTGCTTCATACGTACAATGAATACCATGATCTGAGGTATATATTAAATTTTCAGCAAGATATTTAGGTGCATCGGGATTAACGATGCTTAAGACAAGCATGCTCTCTAGCTTTATCCATTTGCTTGAAGTAACATACTCGTTTATAACATTTGCTTGAAATAAGCATACTCAACAAAGAACCCTAGAACGGTTTTTATATCCCAAAGTAACTAAGATTCAACCCCTTATCCGCACCCCAATGGTGCATAGGGCACTGCATCAGATAAACACAGTGTTATCTTGATCGTTAACATACGAAGGAAAGGTGATCAGCCCTCCACTTTACATACCAGTCCAGGGTAATATTGAATAAACATTTTTTTTTAAAACCCTTATCCGCACCCCAATGGTGCATAGGGCACTGCATCAGATAAACACAGTGTTATATTGATCGTTTACACACGAAGGAAAGGTGATCAGCCCTCCGTTTCAGGTACCAGTCCAGGGTAATATTGAATAAATATTACAATGAAAAAATAACTTATATTTATTTTACCCCCCTTGGGAATCGAACCCGGGACCTCCAGAACGGTAGCCGAGCATGCTGACCATTACACTACGGAGGCGGACAACTGATAATAATAATAGTAAATGGAGAAGAATAATGTTTATAAATAATGTAAAGAATAAAGTAACTAAATATTTACCAAAAAATATTAGACCGGCATTTTGAACTAATAATAATATTGGGAAAATCCTTTTAAATAATAAAGATAAAAACAATATCCTAGACAATTCTGGTATATACCAATTAGCTTGTGATTCATGTCCTTCTAAATATACTGGTAGAACGTCGCGTAATTTTAATACCAGAATAATTTTTAATACATTTCATTTTTAAATATATTTTTAAACTTTAAAAAGATCTCCTGAAAAATCAAGTTTTTTTTTTATTTATGAAGTTAATATATTATTAGATTAAAACCAATATTTTTAGCTTTTCCACTTTATTTTTATTTGACCAGCGACCGGGTTTCGTCGTTACCGACATCATCAGACTGGGTCAGATCATCAGATCATCAGAATGGTCAAATAAAAATAAGGTGGAAAAGCTAAAAATATTGGTTTTAATCTAATGATATATTAAAAATGCAATTCCATCACGAAGTGTCAGTGGATAATATAAATCTATTTATGAAGTTGTTGACAGGAGTTAGCGATATGTACATACTTCAGACGGAAAACTACAACCCTCCTGAAATGATAAGTTATCAACATTCATTATCAGTTTTAAAATGCAGGCCTTTCAATCATTTGTTAGGATTGATTATTGTGTATGTTCGGATAGTTTATGCACCGCAGAACGTGTAAACGACGTTAAAACATTGCAACGCTAACTCGACTGGCCGTAAATGTCACGCAACAGCAACAAGCGGTAATATTATCAATCCGAGTTGTCAGCAAGTGTGGTATGTTGTTAATGTGCCATTGTAAGGAGTAGAATTAGAATCACAGAAATGGACTTGGGTGATAACATCGCTCACTCCTTTCAAGAACGTCATAAATCAAAAAACTTCATTTTCCAGGAGATCGTTTTTAAAGTTTGAAAATAAAATGAAATGTATTAAAAATGAATATCAAGCCACTTATTGATCTTTTTACTGTGCAACAGATCTTTTAAGGAAAACCCTGAAGGTTTTTTCTCCATTTGAAAAATATTTAGTTTATTTAAAAAAATAATTAAACAATGCCTTTTCTTAAAAATGCAAAAACATCACTTTCTGCCCTGTAGCGGGTAAATATTAAGTTAAAATACGCCGTTTTTGCTGGAATGTAGAAAATTTTCTGGGCGTTCCGAAAACATGCACAACTGAAAATTGATTTTTGATTTATGACGTTCTTGACAGGAGTGAGCGATATCACAATAGATTTTAAGAATTTAATGGTATTTACCGGGTAAAACTTAGATTAAAAATGAAAATAACTCCTCAATGAAGAGTCCCAGATTTGTGGACAGGGATTCGGACACTCCCAAAACATTGCGAGTCACTTATTTGTTACATCTCTAAGATATACTGTATATTTTTTACCGAGTTCTAGAATTCGACCAACAGGCGTGCCCATCCTACGGGACTTTGATTAAAAGATAATCAGTGATTGCGATTAGGGACAAATAATATAACACGGCACGCAATGCTGATACTGCCGATCGATAGGGCTCACTATCGCAAAGGAACATACAGTATCGAACAGATTAATTGAAACATTTTTTTTGTAGTATTTTCGTAAAAAGTTTTGTGAAATCTTTTGTTTATTAGTTATATCAAAAATTAATATTTAATATGATCCCATTTGGGCTGAATCAAAGATTTTACTTTTCTTGGCATCTATTACATATATTACATGTATATGAGGTTTTTGTCTGCCTCCGTAGTGTAATGGTCAGCACGCTCGGCTACCGTTCTGGAGGTCCCGGGTTCGATTCCCAAGGGGGGTAAAATAAATATAAGTGATTTTTTCACTGTCATATTTATTCAATATTACCCTGGACTGGTACCTGAAGCGGAGGGCTGATCACCTTTCCTTCATGTGTAAATGATCAAGATAACACTGCGTTTATATGACGTAGTGCCCTATGCACCATTGGGGTGCGGATAAGGGTTTTATTTTATATATAAGGTTTTGGCACATGAATGTCATTTTTTCGTCTCAAAACCATACCTGAATTATGGACAAAATGAGCATTTCCGCCGTAGTGCAAGAGAAGCCGATTCTTACAGATTGCCGATAGATTTTCAATTAGGTTTATGTCTGGCAAATCCTTGACCAGTCCAACACAGTTCATTGTTTTTGTGTGAAAATTTTCATTTTTTTTTGGATTTGTGGCAGGGGGTTAAATCCTGCTGAAATATTCCATTACCATTTGACCTTCGTTTTTGTAGTATCTCTGGTAGTATCTTTTCCAGTAGAATTGGCTGATACTTCACGCTATTCATCACCTCAGTCTCTGAAAGAAGCGGCCTTGGTCCATAATACGAGGAACACCCCCAAAACATTTTTTTAGAGGGTGTTGAAAATACGAAAAAAAGTTTTGTTTCAATTAATCTGTTCGATACTGTATATCATGTGAAGCAACGTGTCCACTGGTTACTATACTACTCGCAAACCCATAGCAACAATGATTAATTAGATTCAAGTTTTGTACGGACATTTCTTGGCGGAACTGCTTTTATATAATAAAACAACAATATATTTTTTTTGGCTGTTTAAAAGTTGTCAGCTCAAGGAATCGCAGAACAAAAGTGGAACAGGGCAGGTCAATGTGGCACGTATGTCTGAGGATAGATGGACGAAAAAGGTGCTTGACTGGAGGCCTAGAACAGGACGCAGAAGCGTGGGTGAGCCCCAGACAAGATGGTCCGATGGCATTAGGAAAGTGGCGGGCCTAAACTGGAAGAGAGTCGCGTCCAACAGACAACTGTGGAAGTCCAAGAGAGAGGCCTTTGATCATTGAAAGCTGTCCCACCGCATTTTACAGATCTGATACCGAAGCAGGGGCGTGCCTTCTATATAGGCAGAAGATCAGTGCCTATCCTAACTTACCCGCATGACATATAAAAACGCAACCAGTACCTACCCTACCTTACTAAGTAGTACCTGGCCTACCTTACTACCTACCTCTACTGCCTACCCTAATTAATACCCTATGCACGTCACTGTACAAAAGCATATAGGCTTCCTGATAGACCTTCTCTTGCAGCAATGAACAAATGCTGAGAAGTTCCTGATTGGCCCACACTAGATTGTGTTGTTCCCAACACAGATTCAAATAAAAACATATTGAATTTGTTAGAAGAAACAAAAACCCACCAAATGATCTATAAACCTTGTACATAATAAGCAAGGTAAACAATAAATGCAATTCCCATCTAAAAAAAAAAGAAAAGAAAAATCTTCTCTTCCAAGGCCTTCGTTCAATACAGGATACAAGAAGAAGGCTGGAGAAAGTTACCTCAGCACCATGGCCTGGACGAACTCGAGAGTAGGGTGGTTAAATTCCCAAATGACACAAAACTAAGGATCCCTCACCTGAGCACCACGGCCTGGATGAACTCCAGCACGCCCCACGCCATGTAGGACCAGAGGAAGGTGCGCCGGATGGCGCGCAGCAGGCTCGGGCGGCCGCCGCGCGCCTTGGCCGCGAGCACCTCCTCGGCCCAGTTGTCCTCCAGCGCGTCCCCGAGCGGCTCCGACAGGTCGCCCTGCAGCGGGTCGTATAAGTCCTCGGCGGCCAGGTCGGCCCGCACGCCCTTCTTGAAGATGTCGCCCATCCACCTGCAAAAGAGAGGATGTCGTGACGTCAGAGAGGGTACAGAAAAAGAGACAGGTCCACAAGTGAAACTTCGTTGTACGGGAGCAGTGTTTTTTTTAATTACCTAACGTCCAAGTCTAGTCCGACTCTGAAATCTAGCTACGGCTTATGCAACACCGCGTATCATGACCCTACTCGGCTGTCCAAACTCAAAACATAGTAAGAGACATTTTTTTGTAGTTCGTTTTTTTTTGCATTTTTGGACTAAGTAGATTCTACTTAGTCAATAAAATACAAAAAAACATACTAAAAAAAATGTCCCTTACTGTATTTTAAGTTTGGACAGCCGTACTCAGGCTTCAACTTTTTAAGTTTTATGGACTATGCCCGCTCGTGGGTGGATTTACTATTTATGTTTAAAGTTACTATACTTTCATGTAATTCCTGAGTGAAAATTCTAGGCAAAAACACACGCAAGGAAGCAGTGATGCTTTGATGGTTGATTTTTATACTTAATGATAATTTTTTTTAAATATATGATGGCGTTGCATATAAAATATATTGTTTTTGCCAATGTCAAGTTAATTAAATAATATTACTTAATTATAAAATAAGATTATTAACTATAAATTTAATCCGTTCAATTAAAAAAAAAATAACTAAAAGTTTGTAGATAATTCGCTCACTCCTTTCAACAACGTCATATATCAAAAAACTTGATTTTTCAGGAGATCATTTTTAAAGTTTAAAAATATAAACACAATGTATTAAAAATAAATATCAAGCCACTTATTGAACTTTTTACTATGCAACAGACCTTTTTAGGTAAAACCTAAATGTTTTTTCTACATTTCAATTTTCAGTTGTAAATGTTTTCGGAATGCCCAGAAAATGTACTGTATCCAAAATATACGCAAAATTTGTGATAATAGATAATAGTAAGATTGATATCAAATTTCTTTCATTGTAATTGGAAATTTCTTTAAACGTAAAGAAACGTTAATACGAATTTAAAGAACGTAGAGGTACAGAGAGAAGTTATTTACTAGAAAATTAGGATATTAACTGGATGGATGTTGGATCCAGGGGATGAGGATCGGACTTATATCTTTTTTCGTATGGAATTTTCGTAACAAGGCCAAATATTTACAGAATATGCGAATACGGATATAACTGTGCTTCATTACGAATTAATACAGTTTATTAATATGCACAACCGATTATAGAACAGGAAATCGCATTAGTTTGGACAGTTTGTGCCAAAGAAAGCCAAAAAGACGTCAATGATACCAAATTTGTTTGGACACAAGAATTTATAAGCTTTTGATCACACCGCAAGCATTTCGCTCACTCCTATCAACAACGTCATATACCACAAAATCGTCAATTTTCAGTTGTGCGTGTTTTCGGAATGCCCAAAAGATGTACTATATCCCAGCAAAAGCGGCATATTTCTAACTTAATATTTACCCGCTACATGGCAGAAAGTGTTGTTTTTGGATTTTGAAGCAAATGTATTGTTAATTATTTTTTTAAATACACTTATTATTTTTCAAATGGAGAAACAACATTCAGGTTTTACACGTGTTTATAACATTCGTCATTTTCTTTTGAAAAAATTGCCTTCGTAAATACGTTGTTTTCGTAAGTTGGCAACGAATGACGTCACAGAAACGAATCTACATGACTACTATGACAGCTATATAAAGCAGATACATAAAGAGACACGCCCCATAACACATCCGATGACGTAAAATTCGATGACGTACAGCGGTGTCCGTTTTTCGTTTTATTAAAATATCTAAAGTATAAACCTTCATAAACCCTTACTTCTCTACATATTTCAATAAGAATGTTACCGATAGTCTTGCGATTTTCCATATTAATTTATTATTATTCTTCTTCTTTCCATGTTCGCTCCCTAGGTGGAGCATATGGCCAACACGAGACGTCTCCTAATTTATTAATTTATTAGCCAACAATAACACATCACGAGAATGATCCACTCGCGCGCGGAGCCCTATTCCCGAACTTTACGACTTCGTGTTTGCGTCATATCGCGTACAAAACAGCGACAGTTAAGATAACACGGGCTTCAAACAAACTAAGCGAGCCTTCAGATGTAGGCTGAAAGTCGTCATCCGCCTCTCAAGTATTAATAGACCCTTGATCGCAGAATGGCTCGAGTCGGGATTAGTGTTTGATATTACAAGATGGCTTTAACGGCCTTTACTCTGACGTCCCTAACTGGACGATTTAGTAAATATTTATAGTGGTTAGGTAACATTTGCGACGATGCGCGAAGTGGGAACGATTGAATAAATAAATAAACGTATTTTTAAAGATATCGCTCACTCCTTTCAAGAACGTCATAAATCAAAAATCGTCAATTTTCAGTTGTGAATGTTTTCGGAATGCCCAGAAAATGTACTATATCCCAGCAAAAGAGGCATATTTTTAACTTAATATTTACCCGCCACGGGGCAGAAAGTGTTGTTTTTGCATTTTGAAGAAAAGGTATTGTTTAATTATTTTTTTAAACATACTGAATATTTTCAAATGGAGGAAAAACCTTCAGGTTTTACCTAAAAAGATCTGTTACACAGTAAAAAGTTCAATAAGTGGCTTGATATTTATTTTTAATACATTCTATTATATTTTTAAACTTTAAAAATGTTCTCCTGAAAAATCAAGTATTTTGATTAATGACGTTCTTGAAAGGAGTGAGCGATATGTAGGGCGTATATTATAGGTGTCTGAGATGAATATATCGCTCGCTCCTTTCAACAACGTCATAAATCAAAAATAGTCAATTTTCAATCGTGTTTTCGATATGCCCAGAAAATGTACTATATCCCAGCAAAAACGGCATATTTTTAACTTAATATTTACAACATTTTGAGTGTGTCCAAATACTTGTTCACAAAATGTGGATTATCTCCAATTACAGGAGTTATTTTCTTATTATTTTTTGACATGTCATCAAAGATGAAGAAGAATATGGAAGTCTGGCGTTTCTCATGTGTGTGATTATAATCCAGGATTCGGACCTCACATACTAATATAAGAGTTTCTGCTTAATAAAAAGCTTCTTTACATCTCACCAATAGAAGATGTCTCTAGTGAAGTTCTAGTGATTCAAGGTTTCTTAATTGGTTCATAAATATAGAGCTTCCAAGAATTTAAGTAGTGTGGTTGTCAATAATGGGTAGAATTGGTGAATGTTACACGTGTGTAAAGTGATCACTTAAACCAGCCTATGACGGTCGTCAGCCCCGTAAATGCCCAGACTTCAAATTCTTCTTCATTTTTGATGAGATGTCAAAAAAAAAACTTAATATTTACCCGCTATAGGGCAAAAAGTTTTGTTTTTGCATTTTGAAGAAAAGGTATCCCTGTAAGGACAGAATTATCCTTTGGATTGAAATATCAACTAGAATCAGTAAGAAATCAAAACTTTACATCCCAAGTACAATGTTTTATTGAGTTATTTTTTCAAGTTTTCTTGTTAATTTATCACATTTCTGATCTAGACACACGATAAAATACGTGCAAAATTGTTATATGAACCATGTTTATTGATAAAACAGTGAAAATTATAATTTTATGAGATTATTTTTATAACCCGGTTGAATTTGAACGCCTTTGACGCTTCAAACTATGAGCCTCACGCGAGCGTTATGATTGTGTCGGACTGATTTGTACCACAAAAATTAAACTGCTTAGTGCGTATTACCTTTTTCTGCATTTAAAGATTACTTCTATGTTTGTTCTTGTTTTATCAGGTGCAAAATATTAGCGCCTCATTGTTTGACAAACCATATCACCTCCCCTCCGGGCGAGGCAACTTTCTTACTTGCGGGGATATATTCAATTAGTGTATTTGTATACATATTTTGAAAAAAAAACTGATATGCGGAGGAGTTAAAGTATATATTGAATAATAAAAATATAAATCCCTTACCGCACCCCAATGGTGCATAGGGCACTGCTTCATATAAACGCAGTGTTATCTCGATCGATTACACATGAAGGAAAGGTGATCAGCCCTCCACTTCAGGTGCAGTCCAGTGTAATATTGAATAAATATTAGAGTGAAAAAATCACTTTTATTTACTAAACCCCCCTGGAAATCGAACCCGGGACCTCCAGAACGGTAGGCGAGCATGCTGACCATTACACTACGGAGGCGGACAAAAAGATTGAATAATAATAATGAAAATAAATAAAAATAATGAAAATTATTGAATAATACGTCAATCATATGCTAATAATTGATACACAAATAACTGTTCGCAAGACACATCACTCATTGGACATTCATAGTCCGCCATTTCCTGTAAAGCGCTGTCATGTGGCTAGACTGTTTTCAATATATCCATATTTATAAATTCATAACACACGACGCGATTATTTTATTTTATTTATTCATCGGATTCTGTATAAAGTATCGAATAGCAACACGCTTCTATTAGGAGGCTATTCTGTAGCGTTCGGATAAGATTTTAACAGGTGGTAAGCCTTTAAACGTTTAAACGTCAGTCAAAATCAAAGGGGTGTTAATGATTTTTTTATGTGGATACTAAGGCGGGATGACCAATACCCCGCAGCTTAATTTTCTTCAAGTCCATAAAAAATTTGACGTAATTAATTTTTTTCTTAAAATACCGTTTTTGTATTGAAAAAATACGAATTTCTTCGAAATAAATAAGTATATGGTATTGAAATAAAAGAGTTATTGAAGGGTGATTTTTTTAATGTACTTATATTTAAAAATACATTTATTCTAAAAAACAAAAACAAAAAACAATCCAATATAAGTATGCGAAATTGCCAAAACGCTAAAAAATTAACTGATTATTCCAAAAAATGGTATCTAAATCGTCAACATTTTTACATTCTAAAGACACCCATGATGATAGCGTTAGAAATGGACATTTCAGCGATATATTATTTTTTTTAAATGGGCGTAAAGTGACGACTAGCTCTCAGCGCAGCCGGACGCTAAATGAATTATATTATTGCGAGTAAGGCCTCAAGGGGGTACTCGCAAACATACAATTCAAAACGCGACCGGTTAGGCGAGAAGCCACACATGTCTCCCGTACATTTTTTAAAGAATATAAGTACTTATATATATATTTTTTTAAATATATTGTTACAAAAAATATCATCTTTCTCCACATTATCATTAACTCCTTACCTTTCAATAACTGTTTTTTTTCCAAAACCATATATCGCTGACTCCTTTCAAGAACGTCATAAATCAAAAAAACCTAATTTTTCAGGAGAACGTTTTTAAAGTTTAAAAATGTAATACAATGCATTAAAAATAAATATCAAGCCACTTATTGAACTTTTACTGTGCAACAGATCTTTTTAGGTAAAACCTGGAGGTTTTTCTCCATGTGAAAAATATTTAGTATATTTAAAAAAAATAATTAAACAATACCTTTTCTTCAAAATACAAAAACAACACTTTCAGCCCTGTAGCGGGTAAATGTTAAATTTAAAAATATGCCGCTTTTGCTGGGATATACATAGTACATTTTCTGGGGATTCCAAAAACACGCACAACTGAAAATTGTCGATTTTTGATTTATGACGTTCTTGAAAGGAGTGAGCGATATTTATTTCGGAGAAAAACTTATTTTTTCAATACAAAAACGACGTTTCAATACTAACTAACTAACTAACTAACCATCACGCCGCTTCCCCGCAGGGGTAGGCAGAGAATAGAGCGCCACACCACTCTGTCCTTGCAAGCATTCTTCGCCTCTTCCACGTTCATGCATCTCCTCATACATACCCGCCGATTGTTACGACTCCTAACCTGACCACTTTCAAGTATTTGGCATACCTGATCGTGCCACGTTTTTCTCGGTCTTCCTCTGCTTCTTTTCCCACTAACATTCTCCTCATAAATTTGTTTTACCGTTCTTTCCTCACTCATTCGTTCTACATGTCCAAACCATCTCAACACACCTTTCTTAATTTTATCGATAATGCTTATCTCAGCTTTGCATTCCTTCCTTATTTCACTATTCGCACATCTATCATACATCGTTTTGTCGCACATTCTTCTGAGACGTTTCAACACAAAATGCAATCACGTTAAATGTTACCAGGGTTTAAAGAAAATTAAGTTGCGGGCTATTAATTATCTCGCCATAATGAAGCATAGTACTTGTATAGCACGAATCATGCTTTTTAAACTCCATAGGTGTAATTTGCATACGTGTACAGTTGTTTTACGGGATCTGCTCTCAATGATAATGCTGTATGTCGACTTTTACAGCCGCCGAGATAAGACTTATGCTCGAAACTAGGGCTGCCCAAAGCATGGCTAAGTGCGAAAAAATCCTTCACAAAATTGATTTCATAGAAAATAATTGAATTATTATGATATATCCCTGATCTGCTCTCAATGATAATGCTGTATGTCGACTTTTACAGCCGCCGAGATAAGACTTATGCTCGAAACTAGGGCTGCCCAAAGCATGGCTAAGTGCGAAAAAATCCTTCACAAAATTTATTTCATAGAAAATAATTGAATTATTATGATATATCCCTGATCTGCTCTCAATGATAATGCTGTATGTCGACTTTTACAGCCGCCGAGATAAGACTTATGCTCGAAACTAGGGCTGCCCAAAGCATGGCTAAGTGCGAAAAAATCCTTCACAAAATTGATTTCATAGAAAATAATTGAATTATTATGATATATCCCTGATCTGCTCTCAATGATAATGCTGTATGTCGACTTTTACAGCCGCCGAGATAAGACTTATGCTCGAAACTAGGGCTGCCCAAAGCATGGATAAGTGCGAAAAAATCCTTCACAAAATTGATTTCATAGAAAATAATTGAATTATTATGATATATCCCTGATCTGCTCTCAATGATAATGCTGTATGTCGACTTTTACAGCCGCCGAGATAAGACTTATGCTCGAAACTAGGGCTGCCCAAAGCATGGCTAAGTGCGAAAAAATCCTTCACAAAATTTATTTCATAGAAAATTATTTTAAATTTATGATATATCCCTAATAAATGAGTTCAACATTTATTCTTAAAATTTAATTATACTTTACAACATTTTGAGTGCGTCCAAATACTTGTCCACAAAATCTGGATTATCTCCAATCATGGGAGTTATTTTCATATTATTTTTTGACATCTCATCAAAGGTGAAGAAGAACATGGTCTCCAGATTTTGTGAACAAGTGTTTGGAGACACTCAGTATATAATAATGAAAATGATATTTTCTGGCGTTTCTCATGTACGTGAATTTAATCCAGGATTCGGATCTTAATCTATTCATCTTACCAATAGATTTATATTGTTTCACATTTTCAATCAATTTCGCAACTTAGTTTTTTTTTTAAATGATTAGCAAGAGCAGATCTGTCAGGAAGCCTAGATGCTTGTGTATCAGATCTGGGCATGCGGTGGGACAGCTTTCAATACAATCTCACCAATAGATGTCTCTAGTGAAGTTCTAATGATTCAAGAACAGCGTTTCGAAATTGGTTCATATATAAGTATAGAACTTCCAAGAATTTGAGTAGAGCGAGTGATTTTACCTAGAATTTTCACTCATGAATTACATGAAATTATAGTAACTTTAAACATAAAGAGTAAATCCACTCACAAGTAGGCATAGGCTATGAAACTTATAAAGTTGAAGCCTGAGTAGGGACATGATAAACGGTGTTGCATAAGCCGTAGCTAGATTTCAGAGTCACTTGGACGTTAGGTAATTCAAAAAAAAAAAAGATTTTGAGTAGTCTGGTTGTCAATAATGGGTAGAATTGGTGAACGTTACACGTGTGTAAAGTGATCACTTAAACCAGCCTATGACGGTCGTCAGCCCCGTAAATGCCCAGACTTCCATATTCTTCTTCATCTTCGATGAGATGTCAAAGAATAATATTAATTATGGTATTCATTTATATTTTAAAACCTATAACATACATAAGAGTATCATATATGATTTTCCCGATGAGTAATTTCTACTACTAATTTTATTATTAAGGTTAATAAGGTAAATAAATCCAAAATTTTAAAACAAACGAATAAGATACGTAAAAAAACAAAAGTAAAGAGTGAAATGCAGTAACAATAACTATTTTTAAAATATTTATAAACGTAGTCAAAACAGAACGCAGTAGATTTTAAGAAATAGTGGTATTTATTAAGTATTTTTTTTTAATTAATTAGTTTAACATGGAACGCTCGCCACTGGTTTTTTTCGATCGGGAGCAAAACGGTTAAACTTGTGGTGTATGTCAAAACTAGTCCGTAACCAACAAACGATTACCCTTGATTAAAGAGTTTCGTCACAAAAATGTGGACATTTTAGGAGCCATCGTGGAGAAAGGCGATCACTTTGGGCCACGGTTAAAATGATTTTAACCCAGCCGGATCTAAGAGGGGGATTTTAATACCCCATGTCTCTCACTCGTTTCAACAACGTCATATGTCAAATATCGTCAATTTCCATTAGTAAATGTTTTCATAATGTCCAGAAAATGTACTATATCCCAGCAAAAGCGGCATATTTTAAACTTAATATTTACCCGCTACAGGGGAGAAAGTCAACACTTTTTGCTTAAGTATTATGAGAGCTACTTACTCCTTATTTTTTTGTAATTCCAAAAAATAATATTGAGAAAACTTATCCCTTTTTATTTTTATAATTTCAAAACACTAAACATTTCAAAATATTGTTTTTGATCAAAAGCACAATCAGTCTGTGCCGCGAGATGTACTTATTTATATATCAGAACGTTGATTTTTGTCTGGTAGCGACATGTTATTTTTTTCACTCTAATAAATGTGGTACTACCATAAGAGAGAGCGAGACACCTAAAGAACTCAGCTTTCGTTTGATCCGATTTCCGGCGGCTCGCTTATTAAATGGCCGCATTCAGTAGGCACTTGACGGCGTGTTGGAACAGAAGAGACACCCGTGACTCTTTTTTTTATTACCTAACGTCCAAGTGACTCTGAAATCTAGCTACGGCTTATGCTACACCGCTTATTATGACCCTACTCAGGCTTCAACTTTTTAAGTTTCATAGCCTATACCTACTCGTGAGTGCATTTACTCTTTATGTTTAAAGTTACTATAATTTCATGTAATTCATGAGTGAAAATTCTAGGCAAAAACACTCGCTAAGGCAAAGTCACTCGCTTGGTCGGCGAGCTGGTACTTGCCGCGAGTTGCGTACTACGATTTCCATTCATATGAACTGGGGTCTTTTGGTACCCCCTTCGGATCATGTGTGATATATGGACGATCAGTACAGAAGAAGTTAATTCGCCCCAAGCGAGAGTATTGCAACTGCAGATACGTATTGCGAAACATGAATGCTGTCGAGGTTACAGCCATACTTCCATACTCGGTGCTTGCATTCAGACTGCTAAATAAGCTATTACCGGATAATCAGGATTTTATTCATGTAAAATATAATGATATTCCATGAATATATCCGTAGCACTAAACGGAGATATGAATCGACACATTTTAGTGTAATTATTATATTAATACTTTAAATATCGCTCACTCCTTTCAAGAACGTCATAAATCAAAAATCGTCAATTTTCAGTTGTGCATGTTTTCGGAATGTCCAGAAAATGTACTATATCCCAGTAAAAGAGGCATATTTTTAACTTAATATTTACCCGCTACAGGGCAGAAAGTGTTGTTTTTGCATTTTGAAGAAAATGTATTGTTTAATTATTTTTTAAAATAAACTAAATATTTTTCAAATGGAGAAAAAACGTTCAGGTTTTACCTAACAAGATCTGTTGCACAGTAAAAAGTTCAAAAAGTGGCTTGATATTTATTTTTAATACGTTGTATTATATTTTTAAACTTTAAAAACGTTCTCCTGAAAAATCAAGTTTTTTGAATTATGACGTTCTTGAAAGGAGTGAGCGATATTTAAAACATTTACCGTACAACGGGGCTACTTGAACTTTGATGTTTTACTTGAGCCCAGTACAAAAAAAAAATCTGTATTTTGTTTACAATAATGAACGTATCGTGACAATAAGTGTCACCTGTCAGGGAAACAATGAATCTTGTCGATACGTTCATTATTGTAGACCAAATACACATATATATTTTTTGTACTGGGCTCAAGTAACATCAAAGTTCAAGTAGCCCCGTTCTACGGTGTTTTGTTTTTTACAGTAAATAAACACCTACTAAAAAAATTGACATCTCAACATAGATAAAGAAGAATAAGACCGTCGTAAGCTGGTTTTAGTGATCACTTTACACACGTGTAACATTCACTAATTCTACCCATGATTGACAACCACACTACTCAAATTCTTCAATATATTTCAAAGTTCCAAGAATTTGAGTAGTGTGGTTGCAAACACGGGTAGAATTGGTGAATGTTACACGTGCGTCAAGTGATCACTTAAACGAGCCTACGACGGTCGCAAGCCCCACGATGCTAAAAAGTATTTTTCTAAATAATAAAAATAAAAATAAAATTCTTTTAAAAATATATATCTATTTTTTTTTTCATTTTCATTTTCAAACCCTTATCCGCACCCCAATGGTGCATAGGGTACTGCATCATATAAACGCAGTGTTATCTTGATCGTTAACACATGAAGGAAAGGTGATCAGCTCTCCGCTTCAGGTACCAGGGTATTATGGAATGAATATTAGAGTGAAAAAATCACTTACATTTATTTGACCCCCCTGGGAATCGAACCCGGGACGTCCAGAACGGTAGCTGAGCGTGCTGACCATTACACTACGGAGGCGGACATCTATTTTGACCAAAAATTAATTAAATGTACTCAATTATGTAAACGTAAGCACATATGAATCCAATTATTTAACTAATTCATTATGCACACGACCTCGAATGCACTTCCTAAGAGAGCTCCAATGAGAAAAATGGCTCAAGGGAATAAAAAGATTGTATCGTTTTTATTCATATCCATTGTAATAATTTTTAATTTCTCAGAACGGTCATAGTGTGGATACACACGTTACATGGCTCTTGTCGATTTCGTGGAAAAACGCCGAGCATAATCAAACCGCAATCAGAATCAGCGACCAAGCTAAGCACCAAGGTGATCGTCAAGTGTGTGCACTGTTTGCTCGAGAGATAGCGCCCGACCAAAATGACTGGCTAAGAACACTTGAATTAGGTAACTGTGCAAAGATAAACATAAGTCGATTTGAGAAGGGCGGGCCACATAAGATTCGGAATTGGCTGTAAGAGAAATTTCATTTTTCTCAATGCTGCTGTCACTAGAACTTCACTAGAGACATCTATTAAAAGCTTCTTTACATCTCACCAATAGATGTCTCTAGTGAAGTTCTAGTGATTCAAGAACAAGGTTTCTAAATTGGTTCATATATATAGAACTTCCAAGAATTTGAGTAGTGTGGTTGTCAATAATGGGTAAAATTGGTGAATGTTACACGTGTGTAAAGTGATCACTTAAACCAGCCTATGACGGTCGTCAGCCCCGTAAATGCCCAGACTTCCATATTCTTCTTCATCTTTGATGAGATGTCAAAAAATAATATGTCCAAACATTAGTTTTTTGATCTCAAAGGAATACGTTTAGCATCCTTCTCTCCAGTGCTCTTTGTGTTAAGGTGGAGACTGACTTCCACATTTGGTGGTAACGTAACACGTTACGATGCGAGCATTCAGGCAGTCAGTACAGCGAGCCGAGCGCACCATCCATAGTTTCGGATGCTCGCTGATGCTCGCCGCGAGCGATGTTACGACGAAATGCACCGGTCAGTCTCCACCTTTACCCTCATCTCAGTAATTCGGCCGAAATCGTTTAAAAATCCGAGAACATTCAGTTGGAGATGTGGAGGCAACAAATTGCCATTATTGTAATACAAGCCCAAAGACCGATGGAGCGTGCAAGAAGGCTTCCCATAACGGTTCACGACATTTTCTAAACAATGGGTTTTACCAATCGCCGACAGAATCGTTATAACCATAATAAAATCTAAAAATAAAACCCCAACACGCCTGTTGGAGCGGCGCGTGTTTTGACTTTGGATCTAGCGGTGGTATTAGAGTTGAATGACTTTGAAATTTCGAGCTAAAAGTGAATGGTGCATCCGACAAAATGAACTCCGGCTGTTGTCGAAGCGACGACACGAAACGAAGTACAGTTAACCCCCCTATAACGTTGAGATAGGTACCTCGTTATCGGAGGGAACATTACAGAGGGTTAATGAGTCCGCCTACACGCTTGGCTACCGTACTGGAGGTCCCGGGTTCGATATCAAGGGAGGGGGTAAAATAAATATAAGTGTTTTTTTTTCACTCTGATTCTTCTTCTCCTCCGTCTTATTCCTCATTGCTGAGGGTTGTGACCCTTGTGGAAGCAATGACTATCCTCCAGTTATCCCTTAACTGCGTTGCACGTAGCGCTCCAACCACCGAGGTGCCTGCTGCTGCCTTAATTTGACCAGTCCATCGTGTGGGGATCTTCTCTCCCTCTCACTTTGATATCTATTCAATATTACCCTGGACTGGTACCTCAAGCGGAGGGCTGATCACTTTTCCTTCATGTGCTAACGATCAAGATAACACTGTGTTTATATGACGCAGTGCCCTATGCACCATCCGATGCGGACAAGGTGTGGGTGTTGAATGAATTTTATTAAAGTATGTATTTTTACATTTTAATCTGCGGAATTGACTAAAATGTGTCATTATTAATTGAAATAAAATTTGAAAACATAACGTTCCCTCTGATAACGAGGTACGTATCTCAACGTTATAGGGAGGTTTGCCTTATTATAGCAATGAATATGTATGATATTTTTGCGGTATAATTAAAAATAATTTATGCCTTGGTCTTGGATTAATTTCATCGCATCGCTCACTCCTTTCAAGAACGTCATAAATCAAAAATCGTCAATTTTCAGTTGTGCATGTTTTCGCAATGCCCAGAAAATGTACTATATCCCAGCAAAAGAGGCATATTTTTAACTTTAAATTTAACCTCTACAGGGTAGAAAGTATTGTTTTTACATTTTGAGAAAAAGGTTTTGTTTAATTATTTTTTTTAAATATACTAAATATTTTTCAAATGCAGAAAAAATCTTCAGGTTTTACCTAAAAAGATCTGTTGCACAGTGAAAGTTCAATAAGTGTTCAATAAAATTTCAATATTTATTTTTTATACATTGTATTATATTTTTAAACTTTAAACGTTCTCCTGAAAAATCAAGTTTTTTGATTTATGACGTTCTTGAAAGGAGTGAGCGACATGTACATGCAGATATATTCTTCGAATGAACTATACCGATGTATGTATGGATAAATCTCGATTAAATATTTGTGGTCATGATTGCGCATGCAGTGCAAATTACTGTATGTTTATAAATATTCACATAAGATCATGTATAATTTTCCGATAGATATTAATAGGTTAATTCAAATAATATTGTTGTTAATATTGTAGGTAAGTCTTACAAAATGTTACGATGCAAAAAATGTCGTACGCTTAATTTAGTCAACTTTCAAAACAATTATCGTATTCATTTTGAAATTGCTTGTTTTGAAAAAATATATATATAAATATATTTAAAGTTGTAAATGATATACAGGGACTTGAAAATACATATCGCTCACTCCTTTCAAGAACGTCATAAATCAAAAATCGTCAATTTTTAGTTGTGCATGTTTTCGGAATGCCTAGAAAATGTACTATATCCCAGTAAAAGAATCTTATTTTTAACTTTATATTTACCCGCTACAGGGCAGAAAGTGTTGTTTTTGTATTTTGAAGAAAAGGTATTGTTTAATTATTATTTTTAAATAAACTAAATATTTTTCAAATGAAGAAAAATCCCTCAGGCTATGCTTAAAAACATATGTTTCACAGTAAGAAGTTCAATAAGTGGCTTGTTATTTATTTTCAATATATTGTGTTATATTTTTAAACTTTAAAAACGTTCTCCTGAAAAATCGGGTTTTTTGATTTATGACGTTCTTGAAAGGAGTGAGCGATATCACTCACTCCTTTCAAGCAACGTCATGTATAAAAAAAATCGTTAATTTTCAGTTGAGCATGTTTTCGGAATGCCCAGAAAATATATCCCAGAAAAAGCGGCATATTTTTAACTCAATATTTACCCGCTACAGGGCAAAAAGTGTTGTTTTTGCATTTTGAAGAAAAGGTATTGTTTAATTTTTTTTTAATATACTAAATATTTTTCAAATGCAGAAAAAAGATTCAGGTATTACCTAAAAAGATCTGTTGCACAGTAAAAAGTTCATTACGTGGCTTGATATTTATTTTTAATACATTTAATTATATTTTTAAACTTTAAAAACGATCTCCTGAAAAATCAAGTTTTTTTTTATTTATGACGTTCTTGAAAGGAGTGAGCGATATATTCATAAATTCTTCACGAATATATTTGTTTTTTTTTTTCATATTTCATAAAATTACCGGGTATTATCGCTAACCGGAAAACCGTAGTGAAATTCGAAATCCTAAACAAATTGTACTGTCTTTGAATCAAATAGTTTCAACAATTCAGTCTCATTTTGCACCTAGAACAAAACAATTGAAAGTCGCAAATGGTAAAAAAAACATATCATTTTTAAAAATCGATATTGTAACCAAATTAAAAACACGCAATTTCGACTGATATTATTTGAGTATTTTTTCGATTGGTGTAGATTTTTTTCTCTCCAAAATACGTGTTATTTTTGTATAGGAATAGTGCATGTATCAAGTTACTAAATACGTCTCTATCTAGTACACCGCACCAGTGATTACGGAGATAAAAATTGCCCAATAAAACATTTCAATTTTGTTTGACCCACAACAAACCAGCCATAAAAAATCAAGAGAAAAAATAATTACCATAGCAAAAGCTTTGAAAGCGGATTTGCATTCACATAGGGACTGACATTAACAGTTCGTTTCGACGAATCCATCTTTTCTTTCCGAAAAAAACAATATTCAAATCACGATTATAAAAAGAAAACACTCGAAAAATATGTCCATTCACTAGTAAACCAACATTGTACTGTAACAAGTAACTTAGACACTAGTAATTATTATATAATTCACTAGAAATAAGTGTTTACATTAGTTATATCACAATAAAACGACAAAATCAACGCGGTTTAGCTATTTCACAACGGTAGATTGTTTTTTTTTCGAACCACCGTTGTATGTGGCATGGAGTTGAGGTTAAGTTCAAATAAAATAAAAACACAGAATACTGTTTCAACACCGATAATATTTCACAATATTTAGTAGGTTATTTTACATAACGTAAGTTGATCGTTAGTCGGAGGGCGCGATTTTTCCGTTTAGTATTTACGTACGGATTTGTCAGATACGACAGATGTTAAATAATCGGATAAATCGGACACGAGCACAACCGCCGAAGACGGACGCCGGCCGCGAACTGAGCAAAATCTGTAACTAATTTGATCATTTTACTGTGTTGATAATAAAGATCCCTTTTCTATCAACGCAGTTTGATAATAATTATCTGTGATGCGTGTCACGCGACATTCTCACATCGTCGTATGAGATTAAAAGCGTTCTATCAGTCACAAAGGCTATCTTTATAAACACAAAACGATAAGGTACACTTCGACAAAGTTGTCTGGATGATTATTGGGGGCGCCATTTGAACTTCATTTTCGACCGTTCTAGAAATAAATCTATCGCAATATTTAATGAATTTCTGGACGAAACATATTAGATTTTTTGATGTTTTATAATTTTTTGCCAAAACGAACTTTACATATACTAATAACTACCAATGACTATACCAATGAGCTATGCAGTCATGCTAATATAATAGAACTTTCCAATAGTAAATTCTGGATGAGGCTTTATTTTTACTAACTAACTAACTAACTAACCATCACGCCGCTTCTCCGCAGGGGTAGGCAGAGAGAATAGAGCGCCACACCACTCTGTCCTTGCAAACATTCTTCGCCTCTTCCACGTTCATGCATCTCCTCATACATACCCGCCGATTGTTACGACTCCTAACCTGACCACTTTCAAGTATTTGGCATACCTGATCGTGCCATGTTTTTCTCGGTCTTCCTCTGCTTCTTTTCCCGCTAACATTCGCCTCATAAATTTGTTTTACCGTTCTTTCCTCACTCATTCGTTCTACATGTCCAAACCATCTCAACACACCTTTCTTAATTTTATCGGAAATGCTTATCTCAGCTTTGCATTCCTTCCTTATTTCACTATTCGCACATCTATCATACATCGTTTTGTTACACATTCTTCTGAGAGATTGCATTTCGACTGCATTCAGTCTACTTTCACCCTTCTTTTGCCAACTCCATGTTTCACTTCCATACATTAGAGTTGGAACCAGGACTCCGTTGTGCACTGCCAGTTTAGCTTCCGCTGATAGGTTTTTATTTGCTATAACTGATTTCAGTGCACCATTCACTTTGTTCCCAGCATTCTCCCAGCATTCTCAGTTCCCAGCATCCCAGCAAAAAAAAAATTATTACAATAATAAGAGTTGCAAATATTGTCCATTTCTTGGTCTGTCGTAAAAGAAAAACTCAATTTCACTTGTTCTACAAATACTTTCTCGATACGCATGTACCCATGTATATTAGAAAGCCAGGGCAGTGGTTGTGAAGCTTTTTATTCTGTAATATTTAATGGTTTTATTATAAATATTATTATAATAATTTTTTATCTTGGCTTATCTCGAGGTGCATAGATAACACGTACGGCATCGTATAAGGCAAAAGCTTTTACGGTATAATTTTACAGATCTTTAAACTCAACGACTTTTAAATGACCGTTGACCGTTAAAAAAAATATGATTTAAAGTTCTCTTCACAATGAATTTAACTGTCAAAAATTAAAAATAATTTATTTTACAATAATAAACGATGTATGATAGATGTTCAAATGCAGTTACAAGGAAATAATGCATGATTGAGATTAGTATTATCGATAAAATTAAGAAAAGTGTATTGAGATAGTTTGGGCATGTGGAACGAATGAGTGAAAAAGAGACAGTAAAATAAATTTATGAGGTGAATGTAGTTAAAAAATAGGAGCAGAGGAAGACCGAGGAAAACTTGACAAGTACCTATTCACCTAAATACCTATTCAAGGTCCTATTTTATATATGTACTTGAAAGTGGTCAGGTTAGCAATCGGAATAATCGGCGGGTATCTACGAGAAGATGCAGGAATGTGTAAGAGGCGAAAATTGTCCTCAAAGACGTTGGTGTGGCGTTCTATTATCTTTGCCTACCCCTGTGGAAAGCGGTATACTGGTCAATTAATAAGTTTTTAAATATGTTAAAAATTAAAATGCACAACCTTAATGAATTTGATTTGCTACTAAATTTACAATTTGCAAGGAAATATTTCCTCAATTTGCATAAAATTACCGAAATAAATTCCTCTGCCGGCCCCTGGGGAGTGGCGTTATGGTCAGTTTGTTAGTTTTTATTAGATAAATTTTTATTTATTAAAAATGATAAATATTTGTGTTTTAATTATTTACAAAAATACATCAATTTCATACTATTTCTGTGAGCCTAAGCGGCTTATTAATAAAATTAGGCAGGGCTTTTATTAAAACAAAAAAAGTACCGGAACTTACTTCATGTCAAGCTTTTTACTAAAAAATATATATATTCAAATACCATTTAAATATTCATAACAATACCATATTTTTTCATTTAGACGAATTATATAAATACAGATTTTATTTACGTAAGCGTAAACGTTGTTTCATGTAATTAATTTTGAATTTTCTTATATTTTTATTTACCGTGAAAAGAGGTGCCGAAACGCCGTTCCACCGCATTACATGCAAAAAAGCCCCGAAAATATGTATCAAATTGTGGTACAGTGAGTTCGCACCCAGAAACTCTTCTTCTTCTTCTTTTTAATGGCTTTTCACCCATCTTGGGTGTTATAGCCCCACTCTGACTCAAGAGTCCGCGACACTAAGGGCGTTTGTCCACTACACAGGATTTCACCGTCCGGCAGTCCGATTTTGAAAAATGAAAACGACTACGACAGTTTAGCGTGATCGAATTTACAAGATCAAGAGCTCCGATCCGAAGAAAGATGGACAAAGCACAAGCCAATCCAAGCCAATCGTCGTTTTAAAACGCTAACTAACGTGCCGGACGGTAAAATTCCGTGTAATTCGATCACGCTAAACTGTCGTAGTCGCTTTCATTTTTCAAAACCGGACTCCAGGACGGTGAAATCCAAACCTAACCATGAGACCACAACCCGATACTTTGTTCTCACGGTTCACTGATTGGCGACATGTGACATTACCACCTGTCAATTTCGTTGCTAATCACAACAAATGGTTGCTAAGGAACAATGCGTCGGAAGAATAACAAGCTGTGACAGTAATCGCAATTCCGAGTCTTATTTTACCATGAATGTGTACCTATTGTCACGTTAGCTCGAATTAATTTAACTAAATAATGTCGACGTGAAGAAATATGGCTAGCAGATCCTCGTACAGATGGAACCACGACTTCTCAAAACTTGCTAGAGATTCAGGATTTTTTTTCAACTCACCCAAACCAAATGTAGTAATCAACTGGAATGACATAAGTTGGTATTATTTTCATCTTGTGCTTCTCATTTATCATTTATATCCATGTCCAATATGGTGCATAAATGCAGTTGATTGTCTATGACATTAGTCCTCCACAAATCGCTCACTCCTTTCAAGAACGTCATAAATCAAAATTCGTCAATTTTCAGTTGTGCATGTTGTCCGAATGCCCAGAAAATGTACTATATCCCAGCAAAAGCGGCATATTTTTAACTTAATATTTACCCGCTACAGGGCAGAAAGTGTTGTTTTTGCATTTTGAATAAAAGGTATTGTTTAATTATTTTTTTATAAATACTAAATATTTTCAAATGAAGAAAAAACCTTCAGGTTTTACCTAAAAAGATCTGTTGCACAGTAAAAAGTTCAATAAGTGGCTTGATATTTATTTTTAATACATTGTATTATATTTTTAAACTTTAAAAACGTTCTCCTGTAAAATCAAGTTTTTTGATTTATGACGTTCTTGAAAGGAGTGAGCGAAATGTTATAATATTGTCATGTTAAATGGTTCCAACTCTAAAGGTAGAGACTGACCGGAGCATTTCGTTGTAACATAACGTCGTAACATCGCTCGCGGCGAGCATCACCGAGCATCCGAAACTATGGATGGAGCGCTCGGCTCGCTGTACTGACTGCCTGAATGCTCGCATCGTAACGTGTACCGTTACGACGAAATCCTCCGGTCAGTCTCCATCTTAATGTATGGGAGTGAAACATGGAGTTATTAAAAGAAGGATGGAAGTGGACTAAATGCAGTCAAAATGCGATCTCTCATTGTGGCAAACGATGAATGATAGATATTCGAATGGTGATATAAGGAAAGAATGTAAGGCTGATATGAACATTATCCATAAAATTAAGATAGATGTATTGAGATGTTTGGACACGTCGATCACTCCTTTCAACAACGTCATAAGTATAACAAAAAACTTGATTTTTCAGATCTTTTAAAAATATAATCAAATGTATTAAAAATAAATATCAAGCCACGTAATGAACTTTTTACTGTGCAACAGATCTTTTAAGGTAAAACCTGAAGATTTTTTTCTCCATTTGAAATGTATTTAGCATAAAAAAAATAATTAAACAATACCTTTTCTTCAAAATAGAAAAACAACACTTTCTGCCCTGTAGCAGGTAAATATCAAGTTAAAAATATGCCACTTTTGCTGGGATATAGTACATTTTCTTAGCATTCCGAAAACATGCACAACTGAAACTTGATGATTTTTGATATATGACGTTGAAAGGAACTGAGCGATGTGTAATAAAAGAGTGAAAAAGAACATTAAAAAAAATTATGAGGTGAATGTAGTTGGAAATGGGAGCAGAGAAAAACCGTGGAAAATATAGCATAATCAAGTATTTTAAGTACTTGCGCGTGGTCAGGTCAGGAGTTAGAAGTATGAGGAGATCCATGTATAAGGAATAGACGAAGAATGTTTGCAAAGACTTAATGGTGTGGCATTATATTTTTTCTAGTTAGTTGGTTTGTTTTTAAAGATGTTAAAATTTAAACAACCTTGATGACTCACCGAGATTTTTACGTCTACCGGTTTCGAGACGTACCCGTCTCTTCGTCAGGACAATCACTAACACAGCATGCAAACAATACTAACATTTTGTGTAGTTTTGAGTGTGTAAATGGTGCTATGGTGGTGAAGGGTAGTATTGTTTGCATGCTGTGTTAGTGATTGTCCTGACGAAGAGACGGGTACGTCTCGAAACCGGTAGACGTAAAAATCTCGGTGAGTGGTTATATACTAATTTTATTAAAATTTTTGTAATAAAATAAATAAGTAAAAATGACTAACCACAAAGTAAATGCTTTAAATATTAATAATATTGAGAATAACCTTGATGAATTTGATTTGCAACAAAATTTACAATTTGCCAGGAAACATTTCCTCAATTTGCAGAATATTACCAAAATTCATGATCACCGTGTGGTTAATTCTTGTATTGTTCTAGAAGTCATTGATATTGACCGAGTTATACAGGAAAGAGATTTCACAACGGTTGATGAACATTTATATCAGGTATTTAAAATAATATTATTTTAATTTAAACAGAATACTTGGTTGTTATCTATGAGCTTAGTACCTGAACTTTTATTATTTAACTGCTACATGTATTTTCCAAATGCAAACATTTATTAACATTGAGTTTTTTTTTCTTTATTTTAAATTCTTTTGCATTACATAAATTCAAAAACAAAAAATATTAAAAAAAAATAAAAATGAATACAAAAAAAGATCCCACAAAGGCATGGCCTGTGTGTGGGTATACAAAATAAATAGTCATAGAACAGGGTATAAGGGTATAGGTTTCTAAGTATAATTAATAATAATAATAATAAAACCCTTATCCGCACCCCGAAGGTGCATAGGGCACTGTGTCTTATAAACGCAGTGTTATCATGATTTTTTTACTTATGAAGGAAAGGTGATCAGCCCTCCGCTTCAGGTACCAGTCCATGGTAATATTGAATAAATATTACAGTGAAAAAATCATTTATATTTATTTTTACCCCCCTTGGGAATCGAACCTGGGACCTCCAGAACGGTAGCCGAGCGTGCCGACCATTACACTACGGAGGCGGACATAATTAGTTAATACAAAATACAAAAAACTTAATATAAAATACAAAAAAAAAATACTTGACTCTCAGTAAGCAATTTTTTTTTTTTTTAAATTAAAACTTAAAAAAGATGACAAAGTAAAAAAGTAAAAAGCTAGCGATCATGTGCTAAATGAAAAAGGAGTTTAAAATTTGTTACTTTCTATTTTTTTTGGTTAATGGACTTTCTTGAGTCGAGCAGCTTAGGCTCACAGAAATAGTATGAATTTGAAGTATTTTTATAAATATAAAAAACACATTTTTTTTAATCAATTAATTTTTTTTTTAAAAGGTTAATTATAAACAGCACATTTTATTGTGCCTATTATGAGAAAGTAAAGTATATTTTAAATTCAGAATAACAGTAACTTTCATTTGACTACAGTGGAAAGCTAAAAGTTTAAAACCAGGCGTTTCCCGGTATATAAAATAATCCGGGTTCAAATCTTGCATACAAATAAAAGGGTCTCTGCTAAATAAAAGTTTTCCAAATCCAATCATAGATGGCTGATTTGAACCGAATCATGGAACGTCATGAGATTGATCATATATGATGATGTTTTTATGAGATGTTTAATTGAAAATTATATCGCAAATGTTCCCTATTGGCTCTAAAGTCAAAATAAGTCAGGTTAGGAACTGTCAAAAAAGGTTTTGCAACCTGGCAGCCATTTTTTTCTTCATAATTATTGCCATATTCAAAATTTTTTATCCATTTTATTATCCTTTTTGCTTCAGGTACTAGATTGTCAGCTTGAGAAGGAATTTGACGTACGGATCCTTGATGCAGGATTCGTAAAGTTGTTTCGTCTGGCACAACTATCCGTGGAGTACTTGCTTCACTGCCGCAGGCACTTGGATGTCGTGGTGCCTCAGCTCAGAACTCAAATTGGACAAATGGAAGATGTCAGTTGTTTTCCTCTTTTGAAAAAATAACATTTTCACTCTTCATTTATTTAAAATTTTGATATTCGCATCCCTGGACAGTATGGACGAACCTTACTGTCCTTACAAAATAGGTCCCAAAAGAATATACCGTAGAACGGAGCTACTTGAACTTTGATGTGTTACTTGAGCCCAGTACAAAAAAAACATTTAGATCGTGGTATCGATCGAAGTATCGTGACAATAAGTGTCACCTGTCAGGGTAACAATGAATCTTGTCGATACGTTCATTATTGTACACCAAATACAGATTTAATTTTTTTTGTACTGGGCTCAAGTAACACATCAAAGTTTAAGTAGCCCCATTCTACGGTAATCTACTACCATAAGAAGCTACTTTTTATCTATGAGTGCACATTTGTCTGTTTATTAGACTCTTGTAAAGAATAAATGTACATTGTAATAAATTTACCAATATATTCCAATCTACCTGCATAAAAAAAATATTTTGTATATTAAAAGTATGTATTGTCAACTTTGTAGTATGGTAATATAACACTCTCCTTATCATTCTACCTACGTAGTGTAATGGTCAGCACGCTCGGCTACCGTTCCGGAAGTCCCGGGTTCGATTCCCAGGGGGGGTCAAATAAATATAAGTGATTTTTTCACTCTTATATTTATTCAATATTACCCTGGACTTGTACCTGGAGCGGAGGGTTGATCACCTTTCCCTTATGTGTAAACGATCAAGATAACACTGCATTTATATGACGCAGTGCCCTATGCACCATTGGGGTGCGGATAAGGGTTTTACTACTACTACTACTATCATTTATCGCTCACTTTGTGTAATACCACTTAAAAACACTACATCATGATTACCGGTTTCGGAATAACCATTCCATCATCACGTCAAATACAGACCAAAACCGGTAGTCATAAAGTAGTGTTTTTAAGTGGTATTACACAAAGTGAATGATGAATGATAAGGAGAGTGTTATCCAAAAAGGGACTAGTATCAAAGTGTGTACTTTATACAGCTGTTTGAAATCAGTGGGCAGATATTGCTTGTACACAAAGGTGCAAAAGAAAATAACCATAAATTATAAATACTTTTTCAAATGTATTGCCAATGAGTGTCATAGTTGCTTAGTTTCTATATGTTAACCGCCATAGTCCGCCTCCATAGTGTAGTGGTTAGGGCGCTAGGCTATCATGCTGGAGGTCCCGGGCTCGATTCCCAAGAGGGTCAAAATAAATATTAGTGATTTTTCTGTCTAATATTAATTTAATATGACCCTGGACTGGTACCTGGCGGAAGGCTGATCACCTTTCCTTCATGTATTTAACGATCAAGATAACACTGCTTCTATACGATGTAGTGCCCTATGCACCATTGGGGTGCGGATAAGGGTTAGAAGAAGAAGATATGTTAACTGAAAATTTATTCGTTTAGTTTTAGAATTCCTTCCAATCAAATTGCACCGATTTAAATTACAGGACAATGACAACCTCAAAAGACAAATTCATGCGAAAGAAGAGGACATCAGGAGGCTGAGAAACAAAATAAGAAGGCAGCAAAAGACCATGGATTATGTCAAAAACAGCGACATTGCAAACCTGCTCAAGCGAATGGCGATGAACGAAGGTCAAGTTGGAACCACATCGATGAGCGAACAAGGGCTCAAGTCATTCCACAAATGTATCCACTGCGACAAGGTGTTTCTGAACCAATTTTATCTGCACTCACACATGGCGAGAAGGCATCCAAGCATACCGTCCTTCGGGGGGGATGGCATCGATAAAATCCTCGAATATGGCAGTGCCAATAATTCGCCTATGCACCAAGCCAAATACAAAGAGGAAACAGAAAAACTTCTTTTGGAAATCAAAGATTTAAAGGATAGAGTCAATGTTACGGAGAAAAGATTGCAAATGAAGGAAGTCGAGACTGGCAGTAAAAATAAGGGTGATGACAATGCAAATTCGAAAACTTCTAGTTCCAAAGATGGTGCGGCGAATGCTGTCGAAGAGAAATCACAAAAAGACATAATGGAGAAGGAAACAGTTTCTCTCGCCGCGTTCGAGGAATGGAAAATATCTGAGCAAAACAAATTAGCGGAGCAGCTTGAAGCCTTGAAGAAACAATTGGCAGAGAGTGTCAACGTAATCAAAGAAAAGGATAATGCCGTCGAAGTGATGGAAAGTGCCAAGAAAAATGAAGAAATAGCGGCACTAAACAAAGCTTTAAAACAGCATGAAGCCGAAGTTCTAGCGCTCAAAGAGCAACTTCGTGAAAAGGTTAGAAAGAAATATTTTTCAAAATGTCCCTGTATGTTGCCTTAATTAGAAGTCAGTTGGAATACGGCTCCATAGTCTGGTCTCCTCATTATGCTATACACGCTGAAAGCGTAGAGAGAGTACAACACAAGTTCCTTAGATACATTTATTTAAACTAAATATGTATACTCATTGTTGATTTGATTGTAATTGTATAATGAAGCGGCTAAAATTAATAAATCTTAGTGATAGAAAGGAAATTACTGATTTGGTCCTGTTATATAAAATTCTTAACAATTTTTTGGACAGCCCTGGTGTCCTAAATCAAATGAAGCTTAGCGTGCCTCGAAGAGGTACTAGGCAAAAATCTATATTCCCAGTATTTGTACATAATGCAAACTATACCATGTTCTCTCCGATTCCGCGGCTTCACATGTTAGCCAATGCTTTTGAAAGTAAAGATTCATTTAATATATTGTTATCCACCTTGAAGTCTGTACTTTCTCAGCATTTCTTCTCCATGTTATTATGGATAAATTTAAACGTTGTGTTTCACTCTCTCTTGCTGCTCGCCGATAGTGTGTGAAGGAGACGTTTATTGACCAGTGATTACTATTTGTTTTTTATACTATTTTATTTTATGTTTGAGACTTTTTGTTTCTCTATTAGTGTATTCGTTAATGTATTTTTATATTAGATACTGTTTATATGTATTATGTTAAAGGCATTAGCCATTCAATAAATAAATAAATAAAAATACATATCATATCATTAGCTTGAAAGGTAATCTCATTAATTAATTCAGCAGTCACTTTGTGGTAGTATCATTACTCCTCAAACTCACCACACTACTCAAATTTCGGAAGTTGTATTTATCCTTAAATTGACACCTTCTTTCACATCCGAGTTCTCGGCACCATCTATGGTTGCACTTATTATCAGAGACCAAATAAAGTGATCACTTAATTGACAGGTCGTAATTCCTCTAAATATCCAAATTTTCATATTCTTCTTAATCTATGTTGAGATATCAATAAAAATAGTTCGAAATTGTGAACAAAGATTTGGACACACTCAAAATATTGTGATCTAATATTTATTAAATGCGAAATTAACTAGAACTTTGTTTGCGTATTTCATGGGGTTAATTTTACTTTTGTAAAATTTGATTTCATTGAGAAATATTGTGTAAATACAGTATTCAATTGTACTTTTCAGTTGTTAAAACACTCACAGTATTCAATTGTACTTTTCAGTTGTTAAAACACTCGCAGTATTCAATTGTACTTTTCAGTTGTTAAAACACTCACAGTATTCAATTGTTAAAACACTCACAGTATTTAATTGTACTTTTCAGTTGCTAAAACACTCACAGTATTCAATTGTATTTTTCAGTTGTTAAAACACTCACAGTATTCAATTGTATTTTTCAGTTGTTAAAACACTCACAGTATTCAATTGTACTTTTCAGGCGTCATCAGACTTCACCGAGCTGAAAAGTCATTTGGAAGGTCAAGAAAAAATCTGGCAACAAAAATTGCAGAAGTCCGAAGAAGACCATCGCCGCACCGTCGAAGAATTGAAGACGGCAACGCTGGCACGGCTCACCGAGTCCCAGGTCATCCAAGAACAGTACAAGAGCAGAATAGATGTCTTGGAAAACAGCGCCAAGGAGCAAAGGAAGATTTTGGAAGATCAAACCAGGAAGCTGAGTGTCGCCAGCTCACCGTTGAGAAATGTAGCCGTACCCATTAGAAGTGTATCATCAATGGACATACAGAGGAGACTGAGAAACGGAGAGAGTCATGAAACCTTGCCACCTTACGAAGAATGTAACAATCATAAATTCCGCTATTCTTATCGAGAAATCTTCAACTTCTCAAAAAATGTGTACCCTTTCAACACTGTGTTAACCTTTGCCCGTATATTTCCCACACACGGGTGTCGGGTTGTGGTCCCGTGGTTAGTGTCGCGGACTCTTAAGTCATAGTTTCTCGGTTCGAACCCACTCTATAACAATTTGATACTTATTTCTAATAATGAGCCGCTTAGGCTAACAGAAATAGTATGAAATTGAAGTACTTGTGTAAATAATAAAAACACAAATGTTTCTCATTTACTTAGAAAAACAATAAATAAAATAAAAAACTGGCAAAAACATGGGACTTTGTGTATTTGCCGGTATCTAGTACGGGCACCAAAAATGGGCCAAAAAAAAACTCAAACTGATTTTACAAATAATTTTATATTTTTGTTGTAGATTCATCAGAAGAAAGCATAGTCAAAGATAAATATTTTCCAAACGATGAAAAGAAGGCAAGGAAAAATAAGGATCCATTGACCATTCACAAATTTTCAACAGCACCGAAGGAAAGTGATTCCGATGACAAACTAAACATCGCAAACCTGAAATCCGGATCGGAAAGAAACAGATATAATGATATTGAAACGGCAGCAATGTCCAGTGACAGTAGTGTCATAAAAAAGCGTTTAAAATCTCACACAAGTGATAAGCTGAAGGCAGCCATGCAGAATAAACCGATGAATTTTGCGCATAAAAATAGCCCAGTCAAAAATATCAAAGGACAACAGAAAGAAGAGCGACCCTCAACTTCAAGAGGTGACGCTTATGGCAAGACTGTTGCTAATTTAATCAAAGAAAAGTCCATAAAGAAATTTGAAGAAGTAGATGAAAGCGACACTGAAAGTTCTGAAGACGCAACAAGCAGTAAATCTGAACATGCATCTCGGTAAGTGTGTAAGAAATGATCTGGTTCAAACCTGTTTTGTTGGTAGACGTTGGGTTCAGGCTCCATATCCTGTGCTATACACTATCCCGGGTGACCATGGTAGCATTTGAGCAATCAAATTCTATAATGGTATTATTTCCAACAGGCCTTCAAGCGGGAAAAAAGTAATGGATGCCGTCAAAGGTGATCTGGTGCTCATTGTTAACAAGAGACTCGAACAACTCGGAGTTTCATCGAATAACAAGGGACTGAGTTCGGAGGCATTTGAGAGAAATATGGCAGCCGTGGAACATCGCCGACATCTGGTGGCAAAGGTATTTAACTACTATTTTTAACCTTTTGAGTTTTAATGAAGATTTTATTTGGAAAAAGTCCACTACAGTCAATACGAGTACACACAGAGCCACCCTGGGAGAATACATTCAACTACCTCATAAAATAATATAGTAAAATCAGCCATTTCTTTGCTGGGGTGTCTGAACCTGGATTTATTAATATTAATATTTTTATGGATTTCAAATGTTTCAAAAGCTTGAAACTTTCAGTAAATATTGATTTATACATTGTGATTATTATCTATAAAGTTAACTCATTATTTCTTTAGCATAATTTATGTTCCCTGATTTTTATTTTAAATTTTATAGAATGTATACGAAGAACTTCCACAGTCACAGTTTAATTTTTATATTATTCTCAATATTATTAATGTTTAAAGCATTTACTTTGTGTTTAGTCATTTATACTTATTTATTTTTTAACAAAAATGTTAATAATATTAGTATACAACCACTCACTGTATTAATTTTTATATTCTACTGTTCTCCAAAATATTGATTTTTTTATCAATATTATGGAAAACAGTGAAGAATTTTCTTTAAATTGCTTTAGTGTAAATGGTTGGTCTAATAATAACAAGACCCCTTGAGGTAGTATTTTACGAAAATGTCGCTTTATAAATTATCCATTTTTTTAAAAAAATTTTTAAGGGGTTTTTTCATGTTATTATTTACAAAGTTTTATCTATAAACATGATTCTTTTTTACATTTCTCCTGATTTTTTTCACAGAAAAGAGATTAAAAGAATATTATTATTTCAGAAGCATAATCATTTCAACAAAATAAGAAAAGGAATATCGAATACTCTGGAAGAGAAAGTTAAAGAGATAAACAATAATAAATCGCCTTTATCGTCTGTCCAATTGAGCAAGTCCAATGTATCGCTCAACAAGATCGGATCGATTCTAACCAACGTAAAAAATAGAGCGTTTTCTATTATGAAATCTAAAGAAACCAGGAACACAGATAATGAAAAGAGGGAATCAGTCGGAATGACACGGAGGAGTCTGTCGCAAATATTTGAAGCGGCAAATAAAAAATCCCCATCCAAAATTATGAATAGGACTGTTCAGGAGTCAGTCCTGACGTATATGAAGGAATCCAGTCGGAATAATGATCAGAAGCTTACAAAGAGCAATGAAAAAGACAAAAGTACAGATTTGCAATTGTCTCTCTCAGAAACGTATAGTGAAACAGATTCTTCAGATGAACTCGAAAATGTAAACGACAGAAAACTAGTTGTCACTACCGCGATTACACATAAGCCTTCCAAATCCATAGAGAGTCTTCTCATTTCACCCATACGAAGACCCGGAAAACCGTCGAATGAAGAAGTCAGTATAGTGTCATCGACCCCGACTAGAAACATACCAAATGGTTCAAATAATGTAAAACTTGGTCCCGCAGAGAGTCGGGAAGCCTTGAGATCTGGTAGCTCGAGGATGTCAAAATCGGAAGACAACATACCGAGTATGTACGCCGGGGCGACCACCACATCGGACGATAGTGACTTTGAAGACCAAAGTAAAGATACCAGGAAAGCAGTGTCGGAGGAGAACATCAACAAAGCTTCGTTACAAAAAAGCGTACTTAAAAATACCCTGTCTTCGGGATCTCTTGCCAAGAAGAAGGTATTCTTCGATTTGGACGCCAATGAAATGAAATCGCTCAGTGTGAGTCCGACGGCGAGTTCAGCTATTGAAGTGAAGGCCAAAACTGACTGGGAAGCTAGAGCGAGCGCCAATACAGACTCGGACAGTGAGTGGGACATTTCCAAGTAAGCATTTGTCTTATTTTGAATAATTATTTTTTGTACAGATGTTTACAAAGTATTTCACGGGTATTTTAGCATTTCAGAAATAAAGAATAAATTTTTAGTAAAGAAATTATTTACAACATTTTGAGTGTGTCCAAATGCTGTAACGAAATAAACATCTCACCAATAAATGTCTCTAGTGAAGTTCTAGTGATTCAAGAACAATGTTTTAAAAAAAATTGGTTCATATACATATATAGAACTTCCAAGAATTTGAGTAGTGTGGTTGTCAATGGTAGAATTGGTGAATGTTTATGAATGGTGAATGCCCAGACTTCCATATGCTTCTTCATCTTTGATGAGATGTCAAAAAATAATATAAATTATTAGTTAAACCATATCCGATCCCTAAGTGGAGCATACGGAGTCCACAAACTGTCTCCAGACTTTTCTGTCGGCTGCCAGCTCCCTTGCATCCTTCCAGGTTAGTTCCGCGTTCCGAAGTTCAGACGAGAGCTGCTGACAAATTGTCAGCAGTGGTCGTCCTGGGCGGCGCGAACCTGATGCCTTGTAAAAGAGGCAAGCTTGATGGCGCCTCTCGGGAGGCATGCGGAGTACGCGGGCTTGCCAACTGGATTCGGTCTGTGACGATAGTTGTGACCAAGATTTGCTGCGTCCTACGCCTTATCTCTTCATTCCTCACAAAGTCAAATCACCGTACGCCTAAAATTCTTCGCGGACACCTAATTCGCAAAGCTAAGCTGGGCTGAGCAAAATGGAAATTTTATGTACTTAGAAAGTATAGAAATTATAGGCACAGGTCAAATCTTGGTATTACGAACTTCACGGGACCAAAAAAATATTTCCCCATAATGAAAATTCGTTACAGTGGATGTATAGGATACGACACATTTTAAATTTATTTTGTCGCTATATTATACCCACTCTTATTAGAAAATTAATATAAGTTATTACTGTTACACTACACCCGATCTTCCGGCCAGTGATCAATACAATATAAGTACCTACTTACTACAGGACACAACAGAAATGAAACTATGATTTTCAAACTGTCAGACTTTATTGGATAAAAGAAATTTATAAGCGATGAAAGAAAGGTGAATTAAAAAGCAAATTCAAATAGGTTTTAAATTTTTTATTAAAAAAATTGGAAATTTTCTTTTGGACTTCTCAATGTCTTAAAATGAATTGTAACATCATTTTAAAATTTTGATAAAAAAAGTTTGTTATTCTGAGATCGGCTTCGCTACATTGAATTTTTGTTCAGCACATTTTATATGGAAGTTTTCCGGGGACAAATTGCAGATTCGTTATACTGGAAATTTCGTTAATTCGGTATTCGCTACAAAGAGATTTGACCTGTATTTAAAGGGTTATTTTAACATTTCAGCGTCGAACCGGATCCTATCAATCACAGCGTCACAGTCCACCCAAGTCCAAGCGACGAGATCAAACTCAGCACCAAACAGAGCGCCAAAATTGCGGAAATCTCCAGAACAATCGGCCACCAGCTGGGGACAAGGACAGAGAAGCGCCCTGCGGGAGGTATCGACACAATGTTCCACACCACGATGCAAGGGAACCAAAGTTCCTCTCCCAAGAGAGTGGGCAGTGACTTGAGTGGTAACACCAGCAACCCTGGAGGAGCTGTCGGCATCGTAGCGTCCACATCTGGCAGTAAGATCCAACCAGTCCCCAAACCAAGATCTGCGCTGCAGAATAAACGAAGCGTCTTAGATAGTGATCTGGAGTTGTCTGACTGGAGTCTTGATGATTTAATTCAAGCCAAATAGATCTGGAAAATCAGTACTATATGTAAACATAGTCTTCTTCAAAACCCGATGGTGCGTAGGGTACTGTATCTTATAAATGCAGTGTCATCTTAATTGTTAATCCTTTCCACTCTGACCATTTTTTCTCATAACTGATCAGCTACTCTGATCAAAAAAATGCGACGTTTTTCTACCATTAAAATAAATATTTTGGTTCCCTAATTTTGGGACACTCTGTCTGGCAATTCGTATGACCATGTTAATTAAGATTAACTATATTTATCTCAAATATTTTTTGGTAGAATATACTTGGGTGATAGAGAAATCAGTGATTAAAGTTATACCTGCGCCGGGCCAGACATTGTGGCCCACGGAGCTGCCTACTAGAATCATACGGGCCAGAATCTCTAGCCTACAGAGTGGTGGTAGAGTTAAAAACATGAAGGAAAGTTTATCAGCCCTCCGCTTCAGGTACCAGTCCAAGATAATATTGAATAAACATTAGAGTGAAATAATCACTTACATCTATTTGACCCGCCCCCTGGGAATCGAACCCGGGACCTCCAGTGCGGTAGCTGAGCGAGCTGACCATTAAACTAAGTCACATACATGTACGCGATGGTCACATACAGTACACGCCCAAAAAAAATGTTCGAATGGTGATACAAGGACAGAATGCAAGGCTGAGATAAGCATTATCAATCGTCGCAAGACTGATGGCGTAGAATGCTCTTCCACCAGTAGTTAAAAATATTGAGAGTGAGATGATCTTTAGAAAAAGACTAAAAACGCATTTGATGCTAAATCATTTTCATATTATTTTTTGACATCTCATCAAAGATGAAGAAGAATATGGAAGTCTGGGCATTTATGGGGCTGACGACCATCATAGGCTGGTTTAAGTGATCACTTTACACACGTGTAACATTCACAAATTCTACCCATTATTGACAACCACACTACTCAATTTCTTGGAAGTTCTATATATATGAACCAATTTTTGAAACATTGTTCTTGAATCACTAGAGACATCTATTGGTGAGATGAAAATATTATATATATAAATATATATATATATATATATATATATATATATATATATATATATATATATATATATATATATATATATATATATATATATATATATGTATATATAGTGATATTTTTCTTCATCTCTGATAAGATGTGAAAAAATGATATGAAAATAACTCCTGTAATTGGAGATAATCCAGATTTTGTGAACAAGTATATGGACACGCTCAAAATGTTGTAACTAAATCATTTTCACTATCTCCTTTTCCCCAATTCAATCATAGTGAAGCGCTCTTGAGGTAGTATTTTACGAAAATCTTCTTGGCTCCATCCCAACTTACCGTCTTTGTAGACTGTTGGGGCCAGCTTCCCTTGTCTTCAGGTGTGGGTCTTTTTATCACGGACAATCTCACCTAGGCTATACCAATTTTGGACTCTTTCCTTGGATGAACTTGTCTTTGATGAATTTACTTTGCTTGTCCCTGTAATCCCGCAAGTTGGCCCTGATACATTGTCAGTCTCTGGATCACCGAGAGAAGAATCACCCTCGTTGCCAGACAGGGTAGTGCAGGGGTTCCCAATCTTTTTCAGCCCGCGGCGCACTTTCATGTTTAGTATGTTGTCACGGCGCCCTAATTTAGTAAGCTATTTGGAATAGATAATGTGACTTTATACGTATGTATATATATTATAGTCTAAAGAAATAGGTACCTACAATAATAGTTGGGTAGAAAGATGCTAGGTCTCAAAATAGAAATTGTTGCTTTATAGATACCCGAGAATATTTGTGGTTTCGTAAAATGATAGAGGATCGACTCACGGCGCCCATCTTGACTTTCTACGGCGCACCAGGGCGCCGCGGCGCACACTTTGGGAACCCCTGAGGTAGTGCATTGTAACATTTTACTAAAAAGGCGCTATTTGAGTAACCCAAATTTATTATTATTATTTAGTATAGTACTCATATATTTAGTGGTTAATGGTAGTAAGAAGAATTATTTTATTGGTAAAATGATAAACCTTGTTCATATAAACATGTATAATATAATATAAGTGTATATTCTATATATTTTTCTTATTACATAAGACATATATGCATTATCATTAAAATTAATATGATCACAATAAAATGTATTCCTTATACATTGGTGTTTCTCTATTCAATATAAAACACAATCATTAACATTTCATTTCAAGAATTCATTGGACATTTCACAACTTTATATTTGTGTCGCCTACTTTCAAAATCCGCCAGATCCATGTAAGTCGATTTTACAAAAAATGCCAAATTCTCCGGGTAAAATTTAGATTTATTATAAAATTGAGAATTTTCCTTTTTTTTTAGAAAATTATTCAGTATTTAAAAAAAAAACACGAGACACAAACTGATAATGATGTCATCTTAATTTTTAACCTATCCCTGCTCTCTGATTGGCCGATATGCGTCAGAAGGCAAGTTTCATGAATATAGCGGAAATTGAAATACAACGCTGTTTTTAAGTATTTTTTAGCATGGTTTTCAAGTATATAAACATTTTAAACAATAAAACCCACAATTGACATTCCGATAGAGTATTTATTTTAAAATCTTATAAAGTTTAATCTGGCGGATTTTGAAAGCAGGCGACTCATTTATTTAAAAAAAATACTAAGTATTTGTAGTAATTGTGGCGGTATTCAGTATTTACTGTTTAAAATTTGATCTTGTATTTCTTAATTTGAACTAAAAGTTCATACAAACAAAAGAGAATACCAGATCCTTACTCCCTTTATCCTTAACTAACCCATTTTATATTATCAAAATTTGTGGCAAATTACCATCGCTTTGTATCCTGTGCGCTTAAAAGCGATATAAACGCAACCCATTTTGTTATTTTTTATGTATTTCCAATGACATTATCGTATTTCATGGACTGTAAGATGCTACGGACTATAAAATTCACCTTAATGTTAAGCCATTTAAAAAAAATTACAATTTTACAAAAATTTGATTGCCACGGAATTTTGGGTCTCTTGTGGAATCCTTGTCGGAGAGAGGGGGCATTCGCCTCAGAAAACATTGCATTACACAATTGTCGTGTGTTTTAGTGTACTACAAGTGTGTATTGTGTGGTGGACCACATTTTTTTGTACGATTCCCATCACTATAATGTTGCCAGATAGAGATAGGTTTCCCGCGGCATCGAATATACGGCCATTTTTAAGACTAGCGAGAGATTTAAATCAAGCACTGGACATTTTTATATTAATTTCGAGTAAAAGATGCACCTGAATTTCGGAGGCAAATTTTTGAAGAAAAAAGTACATCTTACAGTCCGTAAAATACGGTAAGCAGAAATTTTGAACAAGTTTATAATTTATTTATTATTTATTGATTTGGCGTTTAATTTGTAGAACTCCATTTTAATTTATGTATTAATTTTAAATAAAACACAGATTTTTTGAGTCTACTAAGTTGTATTTTATTAACAAAAACACATAAAAAATTATATTGTGACAATTGTTTCGCCTTGGTAGGGCATTATCAAACGAATGCTAATGCTATACGTTTGATAATGCCCTAACAAGGCGAAACAATTGTCACAATATAATTTTTATGTGTTTTTGTTAATAAAATACAACTTAGTAGACTCAAAAAATCTGTGTTTGATTTAAAATTAATACATAAATTTATTTATTGTTTCGGCATTCTCTTTGTGGTAAGACATGATGAGACTGTAAATGAGAACGCTTGGTTTTTACCACTTGAGTATATTTATTTTATTGTAACGATTAGTTTCAGAAGCTACAGATGCTATTCAGACCCAAGATGGAAGCACCTGTAGCTTCCGAAACTAGTTGTTAAAATAAATATAACTCAAGAGGTAAAAAACAAGTGTTCTTATTTATAATTTATGCACTTTCGCAATGCTTTTGTTGTGTCATTTGATTTTTGTTATTAGTGCGAATAATTGGTATTTATCAAACATTTTTCAATTCATAACCAATACTAGAAAGAAAAAAAATACTCCATGAAAAAATCAAACACACAATACATATCGCTCATTCCTTTCAAGAACGTCATAAATTAAAAATAAAAGAATAAATAAAAAATTCGCAACTTAACGAATACTGATCCTCAAGGGGAGTTCTCGGTATACTGAGTTATATCGCACACTCCTTTCAAGAACGTCATAAATCAAAAATCGACAATTTTCAGTTATGCATGTTTTCGGAATGCCCAGAAAATGTACTATATCCCAGCAAAAGAGTCATATTTTTGACTTCATATTTACCCGCTACAGGATAGAAAGTGTTGTTTTTGCATTTTGAAGAAAAAGTATTGTTAAATTATTTTTTTAAATACACTAAATATTTTTCAAATGGAGAAAAAACCTTCAGGTTTTACCTAAAAAGATCTGTTGCACAGTAAAAAGTTCAATAAGTTGCTTGATATTTATTTTGAATACATTGTATTACATTTTTAAACTTTAAAAACGTTCTACTGAAAAATCTACTATTTTGATTTATGACGTTCTTGAAAGGAGTGAGCGATATACTAAAAATTGTGAAATTTACAACACAAAAACGGATTGTAGACATGCTTCATAAAAAGGATACTTTATTTGAAACAATTTTTCACTATTTTAATAATTAATTGTCAATCACTTTTGTAGAAAAGACTATTCTATTTATGATAAAAAAATTGTATATTTGATGAGTGGAAATTAATAATTTTCATTATATCAAATTTAATGGAACTTCAAATTCAAATGCCCCTTTTTTGGAGGCTTTTTGGCTACAATATATATATATATATATATATATATATATATATATATATATATATATATATATATATATATATATATATATATATATATATATATATATATATATATATATATATATATATATATATATATATATATATATATATATATATATATATATATATATGTATATATATATATATATGTGTATAATATATTAATAAAATAAAGCCCCTATCCGCACCCCAATGATGCATAGGGCACTGCGTCATATAAACGCAGTGTTATCTTGATCGTTTACACATGAAGGAAAGGTGATCAGCCCTCCGCTTCAGGTACCAGTCCAGGGTAATAATATTGAATAAATATCAGTGAAAAATTCACTTATATTTATTTTACCCCCCTTGGGAATCGAACCCGGGACCTCCAGAATGGTAGCCGAGCGTGCTGACCATTACACTACGGAGGCGGACAAAAATACATATGTATATATATATATATATATATATATATATATATATATATATATATATATATATATATATATATATATGTAAATGTTTTTTTGTTGGTTAGTTAGTTTTGAATTTCGGGTTACAAACTAATAATATATATTTATTTTACAACTATCTATTGTATATAAATTTTCTATCTAACAAACAATTTTTTCAAAAAAGTATTTACCAAGTTTATTTTATAATATTTAGGTATCAAAGCATGTAAAAGTTATAAGAACAGTAAACGGGGGTGTTGCCCCCTTCACCGAGTTATTGGCACTACTGATTTCAAATATGTATACAGTGAAACCTCTATCTATCGTTCCTCGAATAATCATTTTCCCGGATCTGTCATTTATTTATTCTAGAAATTCATTTTGTACAATTATTTTATTTTTAATATTTTATTTGGGTTAACATTAGCAACATATGTAAAACAAAACAATTAAAAGATATACATTAAACAAGCCAATTATAGTTAACCACAGAAACATAAAAATTAGTACAAAATATTTAGTGTAGATCTAGCAAATGAATGAATGTGTGTGTGTGTGTGATGTTGATTCTAGTAGGGAAATACATACAATGCAGAGAATAGTTTTTAAAGATCCTGAGAGGACAATATGCTCACCATTCGACTTTTCAACTCAGATTTTCCGCAGTTGAAAATGTCAACTTAGCTAAAACATGAGTTGTACTCACTAGCCATTGGAAGCATAGGTAAACTCCGCGCATAATTAGTTTGAAGGACAGGTACTCTGAATATAAAATAGATTGCATTGATTGTTTCTCTATCACCATTTTACCGCATTCATCATTTGAATTACGCTGCATATTTGATATATTTTGTTTGTGTTTTTTTACATTCTTCTTAACCTTTCCGGGAGTATGGATGTAAATAAACGTCGGTGCGAATTTCCTCAAAGGAGTATCGACGTTAAAGAAACGTCGAAGTCTATAGTAATGACATCTGTGGATATTTGTATTTAACTTAGTCATAAAATAAAACCTAGAGATCTTTATTATTATTTAAATTATTTTTACATAATTTCTATCTTCATAATGCAGATTAATTTTTTTTTTAAAATGTTTATTTAATGTAAAAAAAACCCACTCCCCAGAGAAAGTCGGACATCAATTGTTGTACTCCTGGAAAGGTTAATTTTCTCAATCTTATTTTTTGATATCTCATCAAAGATGAAGAAGAATATGGAAGTCTGGGCATTTACGGGGCTGACGACCATCATAGGCTGGTTTAAGTAATCACTTTACACACGTGTAACATTCACCAATTCTACCCATTATTGACAACCACACTACTCAAATTCTTGGAAATTCTATATATATGAACCAATTTTGAAACATTGTTCTTGAATCACTAGAGACATCTATTGGTGAGATGAAAAGATGAATTCTTACATTCGATGACAACATTCCAACGTATGGGATAAAACTATCGAAAGCTTGTGTGACGTAAGGTTGACGGATAAGGCAGAAGAGGTCGATATTGATGAAGAGGAGCCGCTGCCTGTACCTTCATTTTCAGAAGCATGCACACTCTTTGAAAGATTGAAAATTTTCTACTACGTACATTCAATAACTGATGCCGAAAAAAATATTATTTGCAAAGAAAATATACTGTTGACTTACTGAAATAAAAAAGTTAAAAAAACAAATGACGATCACATATTATTTACGACGCAATAAACTTAATTTTTTTTATTACTGCATTTTTTAAAAAATAAATCAATTTATTTACACCTAAAACTTGTACAATTCTTCTTAGGATTTCAATCTACCAATGGTTATGTATTGTATATTGGGAGGACGGTATCTTTACTGGATCGTATCTCCTTTTGTATGGACTTCTGAATCCCGCATTCATTGTTTTCCCCCATTCATAGTTTGTTTCAATAGGTCCCTTTAAAAACGATAGAGGTTTCATTGTATTTAAATATCCACAAATATTCATATATGAATTTAGTTATATTAGACATATTGAATTTTAAAATATCTATTTTAATAATTTTCATAAAAATACTGCCTATATTAGTAATAATGATTTTGTCTAAATGTCTCTGCTAGTTCTGAGTAGACGTACAACTGTTTTCGGGATTGATTTTAAAAACGAAAGATAGAGGTTTCACTGTATTTTTGAATATCCACAAATATTCATATGTGAAATTCATTATATTAGACAAATTGAATTTTAATATATTTTCATAAAAATACAGCCTATATTAGTAATAATGATTTTGTCTAAATGTCTCTGCTAGTTTTGAGTAGACGTACAACTGTTTTTGGGATTGATTTTCTTATTTTACGGGTATGTTTTGTTCCTGCCTGGGTACCATACTTTTGATTAATTTAATGTATCACAATTTTCAGCTCAAAGCTAATATTATTATAGATTATTTTAACCAATAACTAGCATAAATAGTAATTTTATTCCTCTTATCTTAAAGTCAAGAAAACCTTTAAAAATAAGTAATAGCTTTAAATCAACTAAAAATTCAACTACATGTACAATAAAAAATTACATTGATATGATAATGTTCTAGTTGTAAAGTTGTATTGTTTTAGATGACTTCAAAATTCAGTGGTTAAAGGGGTCTCAAAAGTTGCCTTGTATAATCGATTTATAATAATCATATGATTTTGTGTTATTATATATTTTACAAACCCTAATAATCTATATTATTTCATAAAAAATATATGTTTACAATGTACTTTTTTATTATTTTTATTTGGGCTTAAAATTTGATAATAACACACATTGCTCACTCCTTTCAACAACGCCACACATCAAAAAACTTGATTTCTCAGGAGATCATTTTTAAAGTTTAAAAATATAATAAAATGTTTTAAAAATAAATATCAAGCCACTTATTGAACTTTTTACTGTGCAACAGATCTTTTTAGGTAATATCTGAAGGTTTTTGCTTCATTTGAAAAGCATTTAGTATATTTAAAAAAATAATTAAACAATACCTTTTCTTCAAAATGCAAAAACAACACTTTCTGCCCTGTAGCGGGTAAATATTAAGTAAAAAAATATGCCGCTTTTGCTTAAATATAGTACATTTTCTGGGCATTCTGAAAACATGCACAACTGAAAATTGACGATTTTTCATACATGACGTTGTTGAAAGGAATGAGCGACATATCTCCAAGCCATTTTCGTCATCTAAAAATATTTTGACAAAAACTTTTGAATTTATATTGTAGTTTAGATCTAATGCAACTTTTGAGAACCCTTCTATCAAAAATAAAAAATTGGTTAGTTTTTAATATGAAGAGTGATATACCCTAATATTAGTATCTGACTCAATTTGCCTGACATCTGTTGCCAAAATTACATAGTAATTTTCGATTGCATTAAATCAAGACTTATTATTTTTTGACATCTCATCAAAGATGAAGAAGAATATGGAAGTCTGGGCATTTACGGGGCTGACGACCGTCATAGGCTGGTTTAAGTGATCACTTTACACACGTGTAACATTCACCAATTCTACCCATTATTGACAACCACACTACTAAAATTCTTGGAAGTTCTATATATATGAACCAATTTAGAAAACTTGTTCTTGAATCACTAGAACCTCACTAGAGACATCTATTGGTGAGATGTAAAGAAGCTCTTTATTAAGCAGAAACTCTTATATTCTTCTTCATCTTTGATGAGATGTCAAAAAATAATATGAAAATAACTCCTGTAAAATAACTCCAGATTTTGTGTCCAGTATTTGGACACACTCAAAATGTTGTAAATCAAGACTTCATTAATCTTTCCCTTACGGTGCTAAAAAACTCCTGCGTGCATAGATGATATGTATTTTGTACACCATATGAAAATGTTATTTGAAATCAGGAAAAATGTCAATATTCCTAAATGTTGCTTTATTGACCATAATTAAATTTTTTAATTTTTTAATTTTATTTTATTTGGGATTTTTACAGCCAAAACAATATATTATACAACATTAATTAACCAAACTATGGCCAATTAAAAATGTGTGTGTGTGTGTGTGTGTGTGTGTGTGTGTGTGTGTGTGTGTGTTTGTGTGTGTGTGTGTGTATAATTGAAGTTGAATTGTAACAATTTTGTAATGTTAGATCTGGTATGTGTCTGAAAATGAGAAACAAATACATTGCAAGTAGCCGCAATAGCTGGCGTAGCGACATGACCGCCACGTAAGACGATTTATGTACGGGCATGTCGTAAAGTGTTTACTGCGCACTACTGGCGCAGTAAACACTTTAGGACATGCGCGTATACACAAAACACGCAACTTTTTTGTATTACTGATTTTATCCCTGATTTTTTCACAAATTATTTATTTCCGTTGCAAATGAATAGCTTTTTATTGTAATATAAATAAAAATAAATAAAACCCTTATCCGCACGCCAATGATGCATAGGGCACTGCGTCATATAAACGCAGTATTATCTTGATCGTTTACACATGAAGGAAAGGTGATCAGCCCTCCGCTTCAGGTACCAATCCAGGGTAATAATATTAATTAAATAAATATTACAGTGAAAAAATCACTTATATTTATTTTACCCCCCTTGGGAATCGAACCCGGGACCTCCAGAACGGTAGCCGAGAGTGCTGACCATTGCACTACGGAGGCGGACAAAATATTGTATTGTAATACTTTATTATATTGTAATACTTTCATGTAATTATTACATAAGTATGAATTACATGAAAGTATTACAATAAAATATTATATTGTAATACTTTCATGTAATTCATACTTATATTACGAAGGAATACAAACATTCTGAGTCTGTATGTATCATATTTTGTATTGATATTCTCATTTGAAAAGTCGAGTTGTAATAAATATATATCACCGGGAGGGGAAGGTTAATGATGTCTTTATTGAAGATGTATTGATTTTTTATGCAAGAAGAATAATAACTCCTGAGGCATATTTAATTTTCGTAAATGAATTAAGAATTTTGAAAAAACGACCAATAATTGAAAATTATAACTCATTTCTCTCACTTTTTTTTAAAGCAGAAACTCCTGTTCTTAGTTTCATTCACATTCAAAACTTTCAGAATAAATCAAATATATTTTCACATCCATAATCCACAATTATCATAATAACAAATGATTATTTTTAATAAAATTAGCTTAATAACGAAGTGCAGATATAAAATTTCTGCCATTATTATTAAAATTATCTCACTGGAACAGACCAGTGCCTCCTAGAATATAAATACACGCCATGCTGTAAAATAGGTTTAGCATCTTCATTCTTAATCCATTTGCTTCTATTTTTCAAGTAAAATATTGTTTGAGAACTTGATATAATTTTTTACATAGAAGAAAAAAGTTATATTTGCAAAAAATTCAATACTATTTTTAAAATTTTGACTTGAGGGCAAATAAAATTTTATATTAGAAAATAATTCAATATTACATTATACTGAGTCTTCTCCGGCATAATATTGCACGAGTTAGTTAACCTATCAGTGAGTGAGTTTTTGTGACCTAAATCATATCTAAGGAGTTAATTTTTTAATTTTTTTCACAATGTCAGAGACAAAGCAAAAGTTTATTAATATTGTTAATGAAAATATGTGGTGATTGCCATCCATAAAACATGATAAAACTTATTTTTAATTATTGGTTTGCAAAATCAGATAGGTATTTTATTAAAATTGATTTTAAATTAAGATTGTGAAGTCTAAATTATACAGTAACTTTGCAAATAAATCCACAGATTATCACTGAAAGTCAATTTATTTCAAATCAATATGTGTATTTGAATAAAAGAGCTATTCATAAATGGATAATGAAAGTGGGTAGATCTGAAATAGATTGTGTCATTCGGCCATGTCATATGAGATGACATGGTATAAACAATTTTCTTTCATATTGTTTATAATGTATTTTAAAATGTGCCTTCAGCACGGGAAAACTCAGTGAAGGCGTGTTATTGTAATTTGTGTTAATTATTTGTATGATGAAATATAAATTAAAAAAATAGTATATAGTTTACAACTGACGTGAAGTTGCTAAATCTAGGCCACAGCTTGTATTCATTATAGAAGGCACTGAAAAGACTCGAAAAAAGGCAGACTGCCAGAACTCAGATGACAAAATTGTCCGATATATTCATTTGGAATATATAAAGTCATCTGGAGCTTCTAACGTTGTCTCTTCCCGTCTGTTCCAGCATTAAACGTCACCGAGCTCTGTGCGACACGATGGCCTGCTTCAGCTCCAACTCTAGGGTCCTCGGTAGCTCTAAATGGTTCACCTGACTCTCATCCCTCAGCAGCTCCACAATGGCCAGCATTGCGTTGGACTTGAGATCCCTCAGAGGTGCCGTTATATTGCAATTCTTCCTCGCGACAATGTTGAATCTAGACCTCATGGCGAAGTTAGCTGGATGGGGAACGGGTACCCTATCAGGAGGACCCCGGAAGACGCGGCAGTTATTAATCACAAATCTCTCTTGCGTCATGGAGTCCTTGAAGATCCACGGGTGGCTGGTGAAGGTGTTGACGTCGAGGAACTGCGTGGGCAGCAGCTGCTTGTATTTCTCCGGCTTGCCCGTGTAGTTGATCCAGTAGATGTCCACGGGCCTGCGGCTGACGTTGGTGAAGCGCACGTAGGAAGGGCATTCGCTCTCCGTGGATTTGACTATCCTCGGATCTCCCTCGTCGTCTGTTTCGTATTCGACGGCATTCATAGCACTGGTCTTCCTGAAAAGATAGCCACAATAGTGGTATTATAATAATAATAGATATATCGTAGTCATACAGGAGAAAGTGACCAAGTGCATTTTTTACAAAAACGTGATCATTGACTATTTCATATCTTACTAGCTTAATATTACCCTGAAAAAATCCCAAACCGATTTTCAACATGGAAGTATAATATTTACAACATTTTGAGTGTGTCCAAATAAATATGACGGTCGTCAGCCCCGTAAATGCCCAGACTTCCATATTCTTCTTCATCTTTGATGAAATGTCAAAAAATAATATGAAGTATAATATATTGACTTGTTAAAAATGACTAACTGCATGGCCCTCCTGAACATTTTACATTTTGTTAGTTGGTCACTTTCTCCTGCACAACTATGATATTATTAGTCACAACATTTTGAGTGCATCCAAATTCTTCTTCTTCTTTAGCCTTCTGTTCTCCACTCCGAATATAGGCCTCTTCCGTATCCTTCCTTTTTTGGTATGTTGCTGCTTACAGCCAATTTCTACCCCCCACAGCGGCTAAGTCGTCAGACCATCTTTTTTGAGGTCTTACGACCTATTTGTGTCCAAATACTTGTTCACAAATCTGGGTTTTCATCACTCAGGATTAAAAAACTAACTAACTAACTAACCATCACGGCAGAGAGAATAGAGCGCCACACCACTCTGTCCTTGCAAACATTCTTCGCCTCTTCCACGTTCATGCATCTCCTCATACATACCCGCCGATTGTTACGACTCCTAACCTGACCACTTTCAAGTATTTGGCATACCTGATCGTGCCATGTTTTTCTCGGTCTTCCTCTGCTTCTTTTCCCACTAACATTCGCCTCATAAATTTGTTTTACCGTTCTTTCCTCACTCATTCGTTCTACATGTCCAAACCATCTCAACACACCTTTCTTAATTTTATCGATAATGCTTATCTCAGCTTTGCATTCCTTCCTTATTTCACTCAGGATTTATATTTACATTTTTGACATCTTAACATAGATGAAGAAGAATATGGAAGTAAATACCCAGATTTCCTAGCTGTTTATTCCATATGAATTGGTTGATAGACGTCTCACGCTTCGATCGGCTACAACATCTGCAATGGGCAAAGTTATCTTACCAGCTCGCAACCAACGCACTAAATTTGGCGAGCGTGCCTTTGCTGTTGCAGGACCGACGGCGTGGAATGCTCTTCCACCAATGGTTAGAAATAGTGAGAGTGAGATGATCTTTAGAAAAAGACTAAAAACACATTTGTTTGCTAAATCATTTCCACCATAATATTTTCCCCAATTCATTCACCGTGAAGCGCCCTTGAGGTATTTTTTTACGAAAATGGCACTATATAAGTTATCCAATTTTATTATTATTATTATTCCATATCTTTTTTGGGATGTCAAAAAAGTATACTTTTTGAATTGGATACCCTGCATACTTAACCCTAGATTACGGGACATTCGTAAAATTTACGACGGACACCCAATCTGTGGGGAACACATGTAAATAATGTAGTGACAACTAGCATGCATCGCAGTTTTTTACAGATATTATATGTTCGTAATTTATTATTAGACACCCAATCTGTGGGGAACACATGTAAATAATGTAGTGACAACTAGCATGCATCGCAGTTTTTTACAGATATTATATGTTCGTAATTTATTATTAGATTAAAACCAATATTTTTAGCTTTTCCACTTTTTTATTTGACCAGCGACCGGGTTTCGTCGTTACCGACATCATCAGACTGGTTTCGTCGTTACCGACATCACCAGTCTGATGATGTCGGTAACGACGAAACCCGGTCGCTGGTCAAATAAAAAAGTGGAAAAGCTAAAAATATTGGTTTTAATCTAATAATAAATTAAAAATGCAATTCCATCACGAAGTGTCAGTGGATAATATAAATTTATATGTTCGTATTTATATAAGGTTTTCTAAATACCAATCATTATTTATATAAATGTCCGCCTTTTGTCCGCCTCTGTAGTGTAATGGTCAGCACGCTCGGCTACCGTTCTGGAGGTCCCGGGTTCGATTCCCAGGGGGGTCAAATAAATATAAGTGATTTTTTCACTGTAATATTTATTCATTATTACCCTGGACTGATACCTGAAGCGGAGGGCTGATCACCTTTCCTTCGTGTGTAAACGATCAAGATAACACTGTGTTCATATGAAGCAGTGCCCTATGCACCATTGGGGTGCGGATAAGGGTTTTATTATTATTATTATTTATATAAATAGGTTGCCAACTAAATACGTCAGAGTTAACGATCTTTTTTGGTGACGATAGCACCTACTGGTAACTTTTTTCTATTACAGGATTCTTTTTATTTTATTAATCTCTGAAGAATTCTCTAGAATCATCTACATATTTTATCATTTATTTTCCCGTTTGTTGTGAATATGTTAGTAAACCCAACCATTGAAAAATTACCAGGTAAACAATTATTAATAGATATTGAAAAGTAAACGAACCTCTATAAGCAGATTTGTTTCAAGGAAATATTCATAATCCTTCAGGCGAGCGTGAACTTCTAATTACGAATAAATTTATATTTAGTATTTCAAAATCATGGAGAAGAAAAATAATTCAACAGCCGGTTGTAGAACTGAGAAAGAAAACGCAATGCAATAATTACATAAAAATTATTTTAATTTTTAAATAATGCAAATTCTTTGAAAATCTGACATTCGCGATGTCAAAACAATTAATATCTGAATGTTGGTTAAACTGTAATTCTGCATTTCATTTTCTATAAATTGTTTACGTTCAACTACTAAAAGAGATCATAAAGACGATCACCCGTTCAAATTGGGATATTTTCTGTTTGAACGATATCCGCTAAGTATGCATTGGCTAAAAGTGAAAAATAACCTTTACCCAATGCGAAAAACAAAATCAATAGAATTTTTGTGTTTTTGATAAAAAGCACAATCAGTCGATGCCGCGAGATTTACGTACTTATGTACCAGCACGTTATTTTTTGTCTGCAAGCTACATGTTATTTCTTTCACTGTAATAAATGTAATACTACTATAACGAAAGAGTGATACAACTAAACTATTCGGCTTTCGTTTGATCTAGTGTCCCGCTATTCTAGTGTCCCGCTACCCGCACTCAATCCCCTTGGGACGGACGTGATATCACTGTGACTCAGTTGGCGGTGATTTGGTACTTGCTGCGAGCCGTATACTATTTCCATACTAATATGAACTGGGGTCTATTAGTACCCCCCTTCGGATCACGAGTAATTTTTGGATGATCAGAAAGATAAATATTATTTAGGTAGGACAACTAAATTTCGCTACTTTTATAAATAGCTAAAAGTATTGAATTTTTTTTAATGGCAATAATTAAAATTTTATTTTGACGTTTGTGACATTTCAATAATAATAAGGGCTATGTGGAACTTCAGAATGTATTAATTTTATATTTATCAATAACTTAATGTATTCAATCCATTATAATATATTACACTAGTTTAAAAAAAATACACGTTATAATTATCATGGCTGTCTGTGTCGCGGTAATTGGAAAGGAGGTATAATTCTCTTTTTTTTATAATTCTTCAGATTATTTTATGTATTTTGTCAGAAATACATACTCTTGAAAATAAAACATAATTATGTTATAACGAACATAATTATTTCGTTATATGTAGTAATCCGTGTTTAATATGTCATTTAAGTTTCATAAGTAAATAAGTATTTTTATTTCAAGAGTGTTTCATAAAAACTGTCGGTTCTTGACAAAATTTCACTATGAAAGTGACTAGTTTTGAAAAAGATTGCCCGAAATTATGAAATGTCATTGAAATATTGAGGTACTTATTTAAAGTATTTTAGCTTTCAAATTGAATCCAAGCAATCAAATATTGTCTAAGTCATTTATTTATTATTTTTATTTATTTTAAGGAATAATCCGCAAAGCCTCTATGTTAAGAGGCTTGTCTGCAGGTAGGAAAGTAAGGGTAGGGAAGGTAGATGTGAAAAATACACCACAAACACCCAGACCAATTGAAAATCAATCTTTCTTAAATTTATTTTATAATTGGCGGGAATCGAACCCGCGACGCCAGTTTCGCGGTCGAGCGTCTACCCAACTACGCCACGGCGCCAATTCAGCTTAAGTTTAAACTTATTTGTACATTAGTCTTGATGTCATCAGTGATGTATGGTCTCCCTAGCTGCTGTGGCGAGTGGATGACCATGAGGTGGGAAGATGATCCGAACGATAGTTGATTGGAATCATATACGCTTCTCGGTAAGCTGATGACCGAATTATTATTGGCGCTGTGTAGTCATGCAATTATTTCCGTACTCTATCGATTCACCCGCAAATACAGCGCAATTCGGTTATAACGAACTCTTTTAGATATTTTATTTATTGTTTCGGCATTAACTTTGTGGTAAGACATGTTACAATGATTAAAGAAAACACTTCGTTTTTTACCACTTGAGTTTTATTATAGACTACATGTTTCAGAAGTTAAACTTCCATCATTCAGGTCTGTATTCATTCGTTATTATACATTATATTATTTATACTGACATTCATATTTCCGCCTTTTTTGTCCGCCTCCGTAGTGTAATGGTCAGCACGTTCGGCTACCGTTCTGGAGGTCCCGGGTTCGATTCCCGAGGGGGGTAAAATAAACATAAGTGATTTTTTCACTGTCATATTTATTCAATATTAACCTAGACTGGTACTTGAAGCGGAGGGCTGATCACCTTTCCTTCATGTGTAAACGATCAAGATAACACTGCGTTTATATGACGCAGTGCCCTATGCACCATTGGGGTGCGGATAAGGGTTTTATTATATTATTATTATTATTCATATTTCACTTTGTACGTCACATAATATCAGCTTCATAGTGCCCTGAAGATGATCCCTGTAATGGTGATCGAAATGTCGCCACAAAATATGATTGACAAGTTGCATAAAAAACCAAAAAAAATCAGTACACTAAGACCTCACTTTGTGTCTTAGATAGTTCCAAAAGATTTCCCAAAATTTAATCAAAATTTAAATTTACAAAACGGGAAATCACCAAAAACTTGGCACAATCAGGTATGTCAAATACTTGAAAGCGGCCGGGTCAGCAGTCGTAATAATCGTCGGGTATGTATGAGGAGATGCATGAATGTAGAAGAGGCAAAGAATGTTTGCAAAGACAGAGTGGGGTGGCGTTCAATTCTCTCTGCCTACCCCTGCGGAGAAGCGGCGTGATGGTTAATTAGTTAGTTTTTTAGGAAATTACCTTTTAGAAAATTCAAAAATGATTCTCCTCAGTTCGAAAAAAGAACAACGCACAGCAAAAATGAGTCTTAATTCAGTTACGACACAAAGCGAGGTCTGAGTGTATCTGGGTAACAAATGGGTCAATATTTGACTCGGGCAAAGCAGGAGTGACGAGTCGGAATACGATTTACCCGAACAGTGCTCGGACTCGTCAAATGCAATACAAACTCCTTGCCCGAGTCACGCGAGGGCTAGTCATGGAACTGGTTAATGTTTTTATTATTATTATTATTTAACCTTTATCCGCACCCAATGGTGCATAGGGCACTGCATCGTATAGAAGTGTTATCTTGATCTTTAATTACTAGAAGACAAGGTGATTACTCTTGCGCTTCAGCGGCCAGTCCAGGGTAATATTAAATTAATATTAGAGTGTGAAATTATTCATATTTATTTTCACCCCCCTCCCCCTGGGAATCAAATCTGAGGCCTCTAGCTCGGTAGCTAAACACGCTAACCATTACACCATGGATCGGAATAGGAACTAGGTTAATATAGGAGAGGGTTAAGCTGTCAACATATTTATGGAATACAGGTAATAAGATGATGCTTAAATAGTTGTCTGTGGTTCAGAACTGGCCCTTGTACGTGGCGTGCAGCGAGGCGGAGGCCGAGATGCAGTGGAGGGTCCACACGGCGCTGGACGTGGCAGAAGAAAAACTGTCAAGCGGCCGGGCCCCGGACCAGCGCGACCTTTACCTGGGACTTCTCTACTCGACGGAAGCCCACAATATGTTCGTTTTCATTATATTCTCCTTCTTCATGTGCCATGTCGAATCTCCCCGACTTTGACTATCATTTGAAAGTATGTGTCCCTACCTTGTGCAGCTCTAAATAGCACAACTTTGGAGGTGCTATCACCCCACCAAAAAGTTACATTTCCAATATTGCACAAAAATCCTTTAAATGCAAATCTGTTCTGTTTACTGTATTCTATCGCAATCTTAATTAAAGTTGTGACAAAACGTGACCAATCCTGTGTTAAACCAATATGAAATCATTTCATTAATTGATTCGGCAGTCACTTTGTGGTAAAATCTATCCATTTTTACTTCCACAGTCGAACTTACACTAAAAATAAATCACCAAAATTTTTAAAACACAAAGTTATCCTGGAAATATATTAGACAATAGTGGCATGTATAAATTAAACTGCGACTTTAAAATTTAGAATTAGTTTCACATACGGTGTTTGAAAATGATGCGGAATGCATCGAAACACGGGTCACAGTAGATTTTAGGAAATAGTGGTAATTACTAAGTAAAACATTAATTTACAATATGAAATCATTAAATCGCACCAAAATGTAACAATTTTGCAAGGTACTTACCGATTACTTAAAATAATTTATAATGGAAATGTAACGTTTTGGTGAGGACTTCCACAACTATTATGATCCCCATCCAATCTTGTATATTCGGGGAGCAGATCTGCCTTCTACCCACCTTATATTTTCCCTTTTATGAATAAGTGCAATAGCTTGTACACTCGACAGAGTGTTTGATAATGTCCTAAGAGGAAACGCGTCACGTATTAAGATATATACATAAATAAATGTAGAATTTAATCCAACAAAAACCTTGTTTTATTTTGGATATATTACCCAACAATTCAATATGGAATTCTACCAACTGTCTGCAGTTACAATGAATAAGTATATTTTTATTGAGTATAAAGAAGAAACTCTTTTCCAGCTACGGATACGTCACCAACACTAAAGTGAAGCTCATAGCCGTGGTGGGGGAGGGGGGCGCCCGAGACGCGGAGGTCCGCTCCCTGCTGCGGCGTCTGCACTCCTTCTACGCCGACGCCCTCTGCTGCCCCTTCTACCGGCCCGGCGACCCCATCACCTCTCCGTAAGTGTCATATCCCCCCAACGAAATCTCCGCAACCAATTTGCATGTTAACCCTTTGGTTACCAGAGCTTTTGGGGTCACTATGACCGCCTCCGTAGTGCAGTGGTTAGCACGTTAGGCTACCATGCTGGAGGTCCCGGCTCCCGGGTTCGATTCGCAAGAGGGTAAAATAAATATTAGTGATTTTCCATTCTAATATTTATTGAATTGGCCCTAGACTGGTACTTGAAGCGGAAGGCTGATCATCTTTCCTTTTTGTGTATTTAAAGATTGAGATAACACTGCTTCTATATTATGCAACGCTCTACGCTCCATCGAGTGCGGATGAGGGTTTGAATGAAATGAAATAATGGTAGGAAAACCATAATTTAAAAGTAAAATGTGTTTGATAATTTAAAAACACTATTGACATTGTTTTATCTTCTATACTACGAAAATATCCGTCAGTTTTTTATTTAACTAAATGTGTGCAACGTTATAAAAAAAATCACCAATTAAATGACTAATAAGTAAATGCTGCTCGCTTAATGTGCTTCTCCTTTTAACCTCATTCACTTATTTTTTACTATACATACACATTCAGTACCGTAGAACGGGGCTAATGAACTTTGATGTGTTACTTGAGCCCAGTACAAAAAAGAGATTTATATATGTATTTGGTCTACAATAATGAACGTATCGTGACAATAAGTGTCCCCTGTCAGGGAAACAATGAATCATGTCGAAACGTTCATTATTGTAGACCAAGTACAGATTTAAATCTCTTTTTTGTACTGGGCTCAAGTAACACATGAAAGTTCAAGTAGCCCCGTTCTACGGTATTATTTTTAAGATAAATATATTTTATTAGTAATTTTATATTTCAGGATCTTTGCCAAGAATGTCAAAAGTCTGATGGCTGGTGGAAATCCTATGTAGAAGTTTGAAGCTGATCTGCTCTTCATCTTCACCTTAGAAATGTTCCAATTAATCCATAAATGTTATAAAAGTGTCGCTCCATAAAGACATTTCATTTGTTTTAACATATTTAACCTGTTAACCGGGCGGGACGTATAAATACGTCAAACGTAAACAATATCGGGTACGGGTAGGACATATGAATACGTCCTTGAAATATATGTTGCGCCCTAGAACGGGCGGGACCTATATTTTCCAATAATACAAGTATGTAATTATATTATTTTGAGAAATAAAAAGACTTTGTTTTTTGATCCACTCACATTTTTATTAACCAACTAGTTTCGGCAACAACCTGTCGCCCTCTTCAGGGTTTAATTTATGACTGAAAAAACCCTGGAGAGGGCAACAGGTTGTTGCCGAAACTAGTTGGTTAATAAAAATGTGAGTGGATCAAAAAACAAAGTCTTATTATTTCTCAAAATAATATATATATATTCCATGAAGTTAATGCTTTCAATATTCAAAACATATAAGTAATTAGTCATTAGTCATCCATACACATCCTGACATGAATTCTTTTATATTTGTTTTTAATTTTGTGATTTATATACAAATAAATGAAAAAAAAAAATTTCATAGTCTTGATTTATTTTAAGCATAAATAAAATATATATGAAATTACGACCTCCGGGCGTGACGTACTGACACGTCCTAGTGAAAGAGTTAGCGCCCGTTGTATGTTACGTAATTAAAAAGTGAACTCCCCTGTTAGCAGGTTAAATAAACTCAATTTATTTGTAAAAATAAACAAGTTTTTTTTTATTATATAAATATCATTAGTTTTATTCTATGCACCTACATGTTAGTATGTCTGCCTCCGTGGTGTAATGGACAGCGTGTTTAGCTACCGTGCTGGATGTCCCGGTTTCGATTCCCGGGGGGGGGGGGTGAAAATAAAAATTAGTGATTTTGTACTGAAATATTTATTTAATATTATCCTGGACTGGTTCCTGAAGCGCAAGAGTGATCACCTTACCTTCATGTAAGTAATGATCACGATAACACTGCGTCAATTCAATTCAGTGCCCTATGCACCACTGGGTGCGAGTAAGGGTTATGAGTAATAAGTACATGTTAGTATAATACGTGAAACATAGTTTTGAAAATGGTTGACAGTAAATAAAAAATAAAACCAAGAATATTTTGAGTAATTTTTTTATTATTTTTTCTTATATAAACATACAACCATCCGCTGGCTTCAGCCCACACGAAGCAGTACAAGGAGAGTGTGTATGAAGAGGTCAGCGGTTGGCCGCAATGGCGCTGTGTTTCTCTGTCTATTCGTCCTTGACGGCGTCTCCCTTTCCTCCGCGAATACGTCCAGTTCTGCGCGCAGCGATGAGACCGATCTTGCGACCGGCGGAGGTTCCCCTCTTGACGGTGGAAGCCTTACCTGAGAAGAAAAATAATTATTTATTTATGGTTCACAAACAATGAAAAACATATTACAATAAATGAAATACAGCGCAATACAAATTGTTTGAATGTTTTTCATCAATTAGATGAGAACACAACAAGCTTACAGAAACAATAAAGGTGCTGGTTAAACACATATATACAGAATAGAAATTTGGTTGTAAAAAAAGGGTGATAACAATTAAAAGTAATGAAGTAAGAAAAATAAAAATTAGAAGTAGAAATTAAATGTGAAATTAAACTATGCTACATAATTGCGGAATGATTTAAATTTCTCTAGGTACGACTGCGGTAGACCCTCAAAATCGGCACTATGAACTGATTAAAGCCATTCAAAATGTGGCTACATTGTAGAATGCTACGCATTCCATAGACTGATATGGTCGGCAATTTAAATGTGCTCCAAAGAGCAAGAGCGGGGAGACAGTTGCTGACTGATATCAAGGTCCGGAAGGAGTCCTATCTGGGGCATGTGCTAAGAGAAGAGAAGCACGAGCTATTGCACCTAATCATAAAAGGCAAAATAGAGGGTCGACGAGGTGTGGGCAGAAGACAGATCTCCTGGCTCCGGAATATACAACATTGGACGGGGATCAGGACTGTCGAGGCGCTGTTTAGATCTGCTCAAGACAAGGACAATTACTCTCAAGTGATCTCATCTGTTGACTATGTACTTTTGTGGCTACGTAACACTTTACTACTGCCAGACAGCCACTAAAGTGCAGTAGTACATGTGATTAGTATTGTGGTAGAATGACATACGATCCAAAAATTAATATCAACAGTCGCTACGTATATACCAGTTGATGGATCTCTGCATGCCTCTCCCAAACACCTATAACACGTCAACACATTGTTTGTGGGAAACACTATGTAAAAGCATCTTTTACATACTGTTGGTAGAGAGCGGGAGACGCTTATAGGCGTTATTTGCTTACTTTTGATACAGCGCAGAGGGCAAAAAAAAATTGTGCAGATGGGAATTTGGTTTCCGGTTACATGTGATTAGTATGCATAGTTAATTTGTCCGCTTCCATAGTGTAATGGTCAGCACGCTCCGCTACCGTTCTGTAGGTCCCGGGTTCGATTCCCAGGGGGGGTAAAATAAATAAAGTGATTTTTTCAATGTTATTTTTATTCAAAATTACCCTGGACTGGCACCTGAAGCGGAGGGCTGATCACCTTTCCTTCATGCGTAAACGATCAAGATAAAACTCCGTTTATATGACGCAGTGCCCTATGCACCATTGGGGTGCGGATAAGGGTTTTATTATATTATTTATTATGTGATATTAGTATAGCAAACTGTCCGAGTATAATTAGGGTTGGAGTTGTGTGTGACTCACCGATGTGCTGGTGGTTACCACCACCGTGGGGATGCTCCACGGGGTTCATGGTGACACCCCTGACCTTAGGCCAGCAGTTCCTCTTGACCTTGTACTTGTGGTAGGCGCGACCGGCCTTGAGCACGGGCTTGTCCACACGGCCGCCGCCAGCCACGACGCCCACCATGGCGCGGTTGTTGGAGGGCATGACCTTCTTGGCACCGGAGGGCAGCTTGATGCGCGTCTTCTTGGTGTCGGGGTTGTGCGCGATGACGGTGGCGTAGTTGCCCGACGCGCGCGCCAGCCGACCGCGGTCGCCCGTCTTCTCCTCCAGGTTGCACACGATGGTGCCCTCGGGCATGGTGCCCACGGGCATCACGTTACCTGCAAACACCAAACAAAATCTTTATAGTTTTTTGACATCTCATCAAAGATGAAGAAGAATATGGAAGTCTGGGGATTTACGGGGCTGACGACCGTCATAGGCTGGTTTAAGTAATCACTTTACACATGTGTAACATTCACCAATTCTACAAATTATTGACAACCACACTACTCAAATTCTTGGAAGTTCTATATATAAGAACCAATTTAGAAAACTTGATCACTAGAACTTCGTTGGTGGGATATTGCATCTCCTTATACATACCCGCAGATTATTCTGACTCCTGATCTGAGATCACTTTCAAGTATTCGAAATACTTGATCAAGTTTGTTTTTCAACACTTGTTTTTTACCACTTGAGTACTCAAATAGTGAAGAACAAGTTTTATTCATATTTTTATCATGTCTCACCACAAAGTGAATGCCGAAACAATAAATACCACGACTTTTTTACAAGTCAAATAAACAAATGCCACCCCATACCCTATTACAGGCATGGGGAACCTTTCTATTTCAATAGGCCACATTCACTTATCTAATTCAACATGAGGCCGCAGTAAAGGAAACTTTGATACCCCTCCTATAAACTAAATACTTTAATTACATCACAATATAAATGGTTTTAACCATTTATATTGTGATGTAATTAAAGTAAATTAATGCAGTTAATTTTTTTCTTTCAAAAATGCATATTTACAAAAAGTTCAGGCAGGCAAAACAGGCAGGTTCCCCATGCCTGCCCTATTACAACCAATGCGAATCTTATTTATGTATCTTGGATGATGGAGTAAGTGTGGAGTATACACGAGTCTCGCTACTCACCGATCTGGAGGGTGGCCTTCTTTCCGCAGTACAGGAACTGTCCAGTGTACATTCCCTCGGGGGCGATGAAGAGCTCCTTGCGCACCTTGAACTTGTAGGGGTCGCGGAAGTGCACCACGGCCAGGGGAGCGCCCCTACCGGGGTCGTGGATGATATCCTGCAAATTTAGATTTAATTATTCTAATATTCGTAACAGTAATCATATTTTTCTTGTGTCCAGTATTGGACAAAGGCCTCCTTGGACTTTTTTTTTAAAGATGGGAATTGTATTTATTATTTCATTCATTCAAACCCTTATCCGCACCCGATGGTGCATAGGGCACTGCATCATATAAATGCAGTGTTATCTTGATCGTTAACACATGAAGGAAAGGTGATCAGCCCTGCGCTTTTGGTACCAGTCCAAGGTAATATTGAATACATATAAGAGTGAAAAAAATTACTTATATTTATTTGACCCCCCTGGGAATCGAACCCGGTACCGGTAACCTCCAGTACGGTAGCTGAGCGTGCTGACCATTACAATACGGAGGCGGACGGTGCATTTATTATTTACCTTTCTTATTATGTACAAGGTTTAAAGATCATTAAGTGGATTTTTGTTTCTTCTAGCTAAATAAATGTTTTTTTTTAAATTTGTGTTGGTAACAGGAGGGATAATCTAGTGTGGGCCAGTCAGGAACTTGTCAGCATTTGCTCATTGCTGGGAGGAAACCACGTTGCTCTCCTCAGAAGAAGCGGACTGCGGAATGTTGACTGTCATCAGCAGGCCTTCCGTTCCACTAGAAGAGGGTTCGGCGTTGTGTCCTAGCTTGATTTATGTTACCAGTTTTGTCTTGGGCTCTCTTCCAGTGCAGGCCCGCCACTTTCCTAATGTCATCGGACCATCTTGTCTGAGGACTACCCACGCTTCTGCGTCCCGTTCTAGGCCTCCATTCAAGCACTGTTTTCGTCCATCTATCCTAAGACATATCGCACACTACTTTCAAGAACGTCATAAATCAAAAATTGTCAATTTTCAGTTGTGCATGTTTTCGGAATGCCCAGAAAATGTACTATATCCCAGCAAAAGAGGCATATGTTTAACTTAATATTTACCCGCTACATGGTAGAAAATGTTGTTTTTGCATTTTGAAGAAAAGGTATCGTTTAATTATGTTTTTAACTATACTAGATATATTTTTCAAATGGAGACAAAACCTTCAGGTTTTACCTAAAAAGATCTGTTGCACAGTAAAAAATTCAATAAGTGGCTTGATATTTATTTTTAATACATTGTATTATATTTTTAAACTTTAAAAATGTTCTCCTAAATAATCAAGTTTTTTGATTTATGACATTCTTGAAAGGAGTGAGCGATATGTGCCATATCACCGTGACAGTAATATTTTGCAATTCAGGAATCGCAACAATATTCGAAAAGGTTATTCAATCCTTTCTGCCTATCCCTACAGAAGGTGGCGTAACATTCCATCCATATTTTGTTTTCATCAATATGTATTACGGCGTGCACTTATTTGTGTGTTTCAGAAACCTTATGTTGCGGCAGTATGTACATTTTTGTGTATTTTGGTTACGTTCAACATCAAAAAAAAAACATGTCCTAAACTTCTAGTTTCTTGTCATGTTTGCTTTGCTGAGTAGCAGATAGATGTCACTATAATACAAAAATGTTATCGATTCTTTTCTGTCATCATTCTTTCCATGCGATCTTATATCGCCCAAAGACAAATTACATTTATGTAAAGAAATATGTAAATTTAATATCCATTTTTTAAACCCTTTTTCAACCAATTAATAACAATTTATTTATTTCATAAATAATGAAGCCACAGAATATTGAGATTTAAAAAAAAAACGGATTGGGTGTTTTGTAGATTGTTATAAATAAAAACGTTTATTTATTTGCATTATCTGAACATTTATAATTTTTAATTATTAATTTCCGGATTATCAAAATCGATAAAAAAAAAAGAAAACAATTTAAATAAGGTAAATTTGAGGTCCGAGGCATGTGCCTCTTCTCCTTGCTTGATAACTTGCTACTAGATTTAAGGGTGCAATTTCATGGGTAATTTATATCGTAAATGTGAATAAATGCGCAAATTCCAGGTTCTGGCAATAATTGCACAAGTAATGAATTTACGAACTGAAATTGAGGTTAGGTTATACTGTTGACGGATTGATTTTGGAGCTTGCACAAGCGAAATTCTGGGATATGCGTTAAAGGGTGTATTTAAGTGAAATAGTATGAGGTTATGTGCGGTAGAAATCGCTTACCTTCACGACTCCCTTGATGTATCCATGTCTCTCGGAGAAATCCAGAGAGCGGAGCTTGGGAGCTCCCTTCCTTTTCTTTGTGTGGGCTACGAAGACAGAGCCCGCACCTTTACGCTGGGCGCGAATTACACGTCCCATATTTAATGACACACTGAAAATAAAAAGGTTATCATCACAAACGTGTAAGAAACTTCAAACGGCACCATGTATTATGAAAACTGGAGAGCAATAAAAACATGTTAAAATCAAAAAATAGGTATCCACAATGACGTAAAATAGTTTATTTAACAATTATCCATGAAAAAAATAAATGGATGAGCTGAAATTGTACAAATAATTCAGGATTTTAACAACAAATCACAAGAACACGTACCGCGTAAACCAAAGACAAATTAAAAAAGAACAGATGAACGTGAAGTTTGTCACAAGTGTCAAAATCCGAATGTTTTTAAATAAAAACTAAATAGCTGCCTAATATTATTTTTGGTAGCTAGATACTATATATGCGCGTACGATAATCTATGGTTAAATTAAACGTCAAGTGTTGACAGATCGTTGCGTTACATAACCTCAATAATTTATTGTTTGGGAAATTGTTAACTCTGTATTTAAAAATAAATAAAGTGTTTTATTTACAGTAAGTTTAAAAAATACATATAAGTTGAAATGGTTAGAACAGAAACACTGGTTAAAATAGCCGGAGTCGGTGGTTTTATAGTTGCTACCACCGGTTTCATCCTAAAGGATAAATTGAGGAGTCAGGTGTACACTAGTGATTTGTATAAATCTGCTATGAAGAATCTTCGTACCCATCCCGGTGCTGTGCATGTTCTCGGCGAACCTATCAAAGAAAAGGCTTTTAAGTTTAACAGCGAAATCAACTACTGCGATGGACGGACTGCCAGATTTCAAATACCAATAAAAGGACCGAATGCAAATGGCACGTATTATTTCTGGGCCGACAAAGTTGAAGATAAATGGGTATTTACGAGAGCTGAATTAGGGTTGGACGACGATCCTGCCAAAAGATTGGTTATTGTAAAAGACACAACGAATTCTTCCGACATTCAAAAGTGATCATATGTAACTCACGAAAATCATACATTATTTTATTTTATTCTGTATTGATACAAATTGTAAACAATACGTTGAAATAATATTTTTCTTGTGAGTTTGAAAGGGTTTCATCAATTGTGGCTATACGTGTATCGATCAGACTGTAGGTTTCTGAAAACCTCTTCATTTGTCAATGTGAATATAGTGTGATAATGGAGAATTAATATAAAAATATTTTGTCATCATTTTTATATTGTTTGGTTTGTATTTATTGTATTCTAAGAAGAAATAATTATTGTTTTTAAAGTTTAAGAATAAAAACATATTAGTAAATTAATCATTTTGGATATTCATTATTTACTGTAACTTAAATATTGAATGTGAAATTTCACAAGAAATTCAGTGTGAATCTAAATTTATTTCATGTATGGAAGTGAAGCATGCAACCATGCATGTTGCAAAAGAAGGATGAATGCAATCGAAATGCGTTCTCTCAGTCAAATGTGAGACAAAATCTTGTATGATAGATGTTCGAATGTTCCTTAATTATAATGCGCATTATAATTAAGGAAAGTGTTTTGAGATGTGTTGAGCATGTGAATGGGATAAGTGAAGAAATAATAGTAAAACAAACTTATGAGGCGAATATGGTTAGTAATGGAAGCAGAGGAAGACCGAGGAAAGCTTGCCATTACAAAGTATTTTAAAAACTTGAAAGTGGTCAGGTCAGGATTTGGAATAATCGACGGGTATGCATGAAGAAATGTTTGTGATAGACCTACATCCAGCAGTTATGTATGGGGAGATACATGAATCTGAAAGAGGCGAAGATTGTTTACAAAGACATATTGGTGAGACGTTCCATTCTCTCTGCTTACCCCTGCGGTGAAGCGGTGAGATAGTAAATATACACATAATAATAGTTTCGTAAAAACACCTAGTTCATGAAGATGTTTTGGTCCCCCAAGTAGGTACTTTGAGTTATTAAATCTATGATTTAGACTAAAATTTCTTATATCTATGGTAAACGTCATACAATTGTTTTATTTGGCGGGCTCGAATTTCCTTGCGGTGCTTTGTTGTTGATATTTTCGGATTTTGAAGTGTATCGCACCTTGTGTTTCTCAGTAATTTACAATTGATATTGTCAATTCTGAAAATGTAAGATCTTCGATCGTAGGAGTCGCAAAATGATCTAAACGCTGGAAGCATGACAACAATAAAAGACTGCTTACAAAATTTTAATGTAAGCTTGCAAGGTATGTAATTTAGTTGTTTTCTCTGATCACTAAAATAAATTTTTATGTTAATTTATGTCGTTACATAGATTCCACATCGAATGTGGAATCTGTTTTTCGGCCTGCGTTTTAATAAAAACATTTAGGTTTTTCAGTTAGGTTAATTCATTATACTCATTCTTTTAATTGCATCACTATTATTTAATATCGTGTAAGCAGTTTATATCTTTAGCTAAAAGAAAAATACAATTTTTAAATGAAATTTTATCTATTTTTGCCAACAATATTTTGAGTGTGCCTATATCTATATACTCAAATACTGGATGTAGCCCCAAAAAGAGTTATCAAGATATTTTTTTCGTTAGCCATGCATATTTATTTTATTTTATTTTACTTTATACATGTTTATTTTATTTATGTTCATATTTATTTTACCTCTGATTTATATTTACAAAAACATAACAACAAGAGGTAAAATAACTGTAGATTCACTGTATATGTACATAATTATCAGATCCTGTCGCCAGCGGTCCGCATAAAAAACACCTGTCTTTAAGATTTTCTACGAAAAAGCCTCTATATAAATTGTTCAATATTATTATAAGTCCGCCTCCGTGGTGTAATGGTCAGCGTGTTTAGCTACCGTGCTGGAGGTCCCGGGTTCGATTCCCAGGGGGGAGGTGAAAATAAATATTAGTGATTTAACACTGTAATATTTATTTAATATAACTCTGGACTGGTTCCTGAAACGCAAGAGTGATCACCTTGCCTTTGTGTAAGTAATGATCAAGATAACACTGCATCAATTCGATGCAGTGCCCTATGCACCATTGGGTGCGGATAAGGGTTATAAGTAATAAGTAAGTATTATTATAAAACTCTATCCTTACTATACTACCTACACCTACAGACAAGCCTCTAAAATAGGCTTTGCGCCTTATTCCTTTTTAAAAAAAAAACATTAAGTTAATTATATTATAGCAGAGTCCATTCACAAGTCGTGGCAGTGCAAACAGTGTTGCCTGGTTCTTACGAGCGAAGTGGAATTCGCCAAACATTTACGAACCCACTTCTCGGGACACAGAGCGCGGCAGCATAGGAAACCAGGTAATTAGTTACTAAATTATAACTAACTTACTAATCATCACGCCACTTTCACGCAGGGGTAGGCAGAGAGAACAGAATCCCTCACCACTCTGTCTTTCCTAATATTCTTCGCCCCTTCCACATTCATGCAGATGACAAGGTGCTTGTCGAAACCGGATGAAAAAAACCTACCAAAAAATAAAGTGATTTAAAAAAAATAAAAATTTTCTTAATTTTTTTTTTTCCATTTTGCAATATGTAATAATCTATAATGTCTTCTTCTTCTTCTTCTTCATCTTTTTGCAGGCCTTCTGGCCTGTTTTTAAGAGGGATTAGCCTCCTGCGATATCGATTAACAGCTATCGACCCATCTCTTTGGTGGTCTGCCCGGGAGTCGTCTACCATGGGGTTGTGGGGGAGTCTGGATAGTTCCATTCTCCTCACATACTATTGTATGCGCATGTATCATGTAGTGTAGGGTAGCATTACTAAACTTTCTTACTAATCCTGGTTTTCTATTTACCATACCTTTCTCCTATGTTTTTTCAAAACTCAAAAATGTTTCTTGCTGATTTTCATGTACAAATTTTTGAAGCAGGACCATTTGATGTTCCAGCAAAACCCAGCGCGAAAGATGTCGCCCTGCGGAGTGAGAAAATACTGGCAAATACACCGTTCATCAAATTCGACAGTCTCACCACAAGTCAACTGGAGATCAGCCAGCCCAATGCTGTTACCGACCTGATGCAGATCAACTCTCAGAATAGAGAAATATGCGAACAGCTGGTCGATCCGTCTCTCGTGATGCCGTCGAAACACGCGGAAGACGCGCCCGCGGAATTCAACTACACGGAAATTCTAAACCTGGGCGGTCTTGCCGTAGATGGGAAAGATAATCGCAATTCAAACAAAGATGCCATGGCAACTAATGATAAGGGTGAAGGTGATGGGGGAAATCTAGCCACCATAACTCCCCTCAATCTCTTTTACCTCGAAGGCGGCCGTTTCGCCTCCGCCGTCCAGAATGTTGAAATTTCAGAGGTCAACGAAGAGTCGTGTCCAAACACGGTCTACCAGGATAACATGGTCATTGTGGACAACTCTGTTGACAAGTCGGTGAGGTTGATAGACTTGAACGGGCGGATTGTCAGCGGAGGGCCGATCGAAATTGCGGAAAAGTCGAAACCGCTTATGAATTTTAATACCTGCGAGATATGCCACAAGACGTTTTCGAAAAGTGCTTACCTTCACCGCCATCTTAGAAAACATACCGGAGAGTTTACCTGCACCTACTGCTTTTTGGTAAGTTTTGAAAAATTCATCATTATCATTCATTGTTCACTTTGTGTAATACCACTTAAAAGTGGTATTACACAAACAAAATGATAAGGAGAGTGTTATATTACCATACCACAAAGTTAACAATGCTTTTAATATACAATATATATTCATAATTCACCATTCTACCCATGATTGACAACCACATTACTCAAATTTTCGGAATTCGAAATTTTCGGAATATATTTATCATTACACAGTACATATGAGTTCACAACAGCCATCTACGTTGGAATGAGGAAGCTTTTATTTAGCAGAGCCCCTTTCTTTGTATGCAGATCCGAACTCGGTCCGATCAATATATGTAAGAGTTCCGAAAATTTGAGTTGTGTGGTTGTCAATCATGGGTAGAATGGTGATGTGCATATGTGTATGGAGTCATCTATGACAGGCCATAAGCCCTGTAAATACCTGGACATATTCTTCTACATCTATGTTGAAAAACTAACTAACTAACTAACTAACCATCACGCCGCTTACCGCAGGGGTAGGCAGAGAGAATAGAGCGCCACACCACTCTGTCCTTGCAAACATTCTTCGCCTCTTCCACGTTCATGCATCTCCTCATACATACCCGCCGATTGTTACGACTCCTAACCTGACCACTTTCAAGTATTTGGCATACCTGATCGTGCCATGTTTTTCTGGTCTTCCTCTGCTTCTTTTCCCACTAATATTCGCCCCATACATCCGTTTTACCGTTCTTTCCTCACTCATTCGTTCCACATGTCCAAACCATCTCAACACAACTTTCTTAATTTTATCGATAATGCTTATCTTAGCTTTGCATTCCTTCCTTATTTCAATATTCGCACATCTATCATACATCGTTTTGTCGCACATTCTTCTGAGAGATCGCATTTCGACTGCATTCAGTCTACTTCAGTCTACATCTATGTTGAGATGCAAAAAATGTAAAAATAATTTGCAAGTGTTGTGAATTTTATTTTATCATCTCCTCAATCTGTACAGACTCTTCTTCTCACCCTTATCCACACTATCCTACATTCACGCTCATTTATATATAACATATCGCTCACTCCTTTCAAGAACGTCATAAATAAAAAAACTTGATTTTTCAGGATAATGTTTTTAAAGTTTAAAAATATAATACAATGTATTAAAAATAAATACCAAGCCACTCAATGAACTTTTTACTGTGCAACAGATCTTTTTAAGTAAAAGCTTATGGTTTTTACTCCATTTGAATTTTTTCTAGGTTATTTAAAAAAAATAATTAAACAATACCTTTTCTTCAAAATGCAAAATCAACACTTTCTGCCCTGTAGCGGGTAAATATTAAGTTAAAAATATGCCTCTTTTGCTGGGATATAGTACATTTTCTGGGCATTCCGAAAACACGCACAACTGAATATTGACGATTTTTGATTTATGACGTTCTTGAAAGGAGTGAGCGATATAACACTCTCCTTCTCATTCATCATTCACTTTGTGTAATCTTCCTCTTCTTCGTCAGATGTCTCTCCACTGCCGAATGTAGAGCTCTTATAATTTTTTCCAGTCCTCTCTTGTTTGGGCTATTTCAGTCCATCAACTGTCCATCTGCGGGACAATATCATTGGCCCTGAAGGTTATCCTATATCGAGATGTCAACGTGACGATATGTTTATGTGTTTACAGAGTTTCACCCGTAAGGAAACGCTGATCACGCATTGTTGTCCAGAAAAGAAGAAAGCAGAACTCAATCTCACCAAATTTCCTGAACTGGCTTCTAAGTAAGTAACTTTAGATAAATTAACATTTCAAAAAATTAGACAAAAAAGTGTTTTGAATATTGAAAGCATTAACTTTGTGGATCGTATTGATATATCGTAGTCGTACAGGAGAAAGTGACCAACTACCAAAACGTAAAATGTTCAGGAAGGCCATTTAAGTCACTTTTGCTTGGCAAGAGAATAAACACCAATGCAGTTAGTCATTTTTAACTAGTCAATATATTATACTTCCAAGTTTGAAATCCTTTGGGACTTTTTTCAGGGCAATATTAAGCTAGTAAGATATCAAATAGTCAATGATCACGTTTTTGTAAAACAATGCACTTGGTCACTTTCTCCTGTATGACGACGATATTGTTTTGAGAAATAAAAAGACTTTATTTTTTGATTCACTCACATTTTTACTAACAACCGACTAGTTTCGGCAACAACCTGTTGCCCTGTTCAGGGTTTAATTTAATAAATTAAAGTCTTTTTATTTCTCAAAATAATATAATAATACTAAAATCTGTTTTTAAAACAAAATTCTGAAACTTTTTTCATTTTGAACTTATAAACCTGATCCCCTAATTAATTATTTTTTTATAGGAAAAATTGTACAAGTTTTCCTGTCGATTCGCAGGATGCTTCACGAATTCCCGAAAGCACGAATACCAAAGTAAGATATACCATTTCTTCTTCTTCTTCTTCTTCTTCAAACCCTTGTCCACACCCAATGGTGCAAGGGCACTGCATTATATTGACAGAGTGTCATCTTGATGGATACTTATATGAAGGCAAGGTGATCACTCCTGCGCTTCAGGGACCAGTCCAGGGTATTATTAAATAAATATTAGTGTGTAAAATCACTTATATTTACTATCACCCCCCTTGGGAATCGAACCCGGAACCTCCAGAACGATAGCTAAACACGCTAAACATTACACCACGGAGGCGGACATTGCAACTTTTAAAGGTCTGTCAAGTAAGATATACATTTTGTCATATCATTAAAAGTTTATTATAGATTGGAAATTCATTTTTAACCGGTTAACTGCCAAAAGCGTCTTAAGACGCATAATTTTCTGTGAACGGAGCGCCGCTCATACAAAAATTACGTCTTAAGACGCGCCGTTTTAAATAGAATTTTACTAAAGAAAATCAATTATTTAAAATGTACAAATATATTGAACACATAGTGGCATCTATTGAGAATATCTTTGCATACTTAGAATAGAAACAGAATTTGTTTTTACCACTTTAAACGTAAATTAAAGAGAGCTTTGTCGTCGGAACAACTGATGGCGCTCAGGGTTGTCCAATAATCCCCGAGTTGCCGTCACTGCCGAATCTGATGAAAGTGATTTTAGGGTCGATTCTGATGATTTTTAATTTTTTTAAATCATACTGTGTGTGTATACTTTTAATATTAAACGAACATAAACAATTACTTTTGACATATAATTTAGTTTTCATATTTTCTATGACAAATTTTGTGACAACCCTGCACCATGAACAATTAATTTTATGATTTTGGATAAATGACTGCACGACTGGCGGCGCGCTCTTCATTTATTTGGTAAGTTTTATAAATAAACTATAAATGTAACACTTTCAATAACGATATGTTTAAAAGGTTTTATATTTGTCGTAAAATTCCCGGCGTGCTGGGTACCGCCATACATGTACCTGCCGGCAGTTAAAAGGTTAAAATGTGAGCAGACAGCGTTTCCATGATGAGTTGTTTGTGATTTCAGGATGATAGCAAATCAGACAAGGAGAAACCTTCCCAGAAGAGTCGCGCCGTGTCGTGCTCGGTTTGTGGGCTTTCCCTGAGCGACAACAGCTGCCTGAAGAGGCACATGTCCACGCACGAGAAGTCGCTGTGCTACACCTGCGTCTACTGCGGCGCCGTGGTCGCCCACCGACACTCCATACGCAGGTAAAGATCGTTCTCTTTTAGTTGCCGTACAATATTATCCGATGAAAAATAGTTTGAAAACTAACTAACTACCTAACTATCGCGCCGTTTCCCACCCTGTCTTAGCAAACATTCTTCGCCTCTTCCACATTCATGTGCCTCCTCATAAATACCAGATTCCCTATCCCTATTCCTAAAAATAATAATGGAGAAAAGTACTAAAAGTAATAAAAGAGGTTAAAGTCAATGCTCTAGTTTTAATTTATAAAGTTTTGTGAAATGCGCTACAAAGTATCTGCAAAAAATAGTCAAGAAACACTTTATTAAGATTTTGTTAATTCTCTTCTTCGAAACCCTTACGGTGCATAGGGCACTGCATCTTGTTTACACAGTGTTATCTTGATCATTAACACATGAAGGAAAGGTGATCAGCCCTTTGCTTCAGGTACCAGTCCAGGGTAATATTGAATAAATATGAGAGTGAAAAATCACTTATATTTATTTGACCCCCCCCGGGAATCGGATCCACTACACTACGGAGGGTTACTTTGTTTTGTTAATTACACTTTGTTAATTTCCAATTTTTTAAATTTTTTTTAAATTACCTAACGTCCAAGTGACTCTGAAATCTAGCTACGGCTTATGCAACACCGTTTATCATGTCCCACTCAGGCTTTAATTTTATAAGTTTCACAGCCTATGCCTACTTGTGAGTGGATTCACTCTTTATGTTTAGAGTTACTATAATTTCGTCCGCCTCCGTAGTGTAATGGTCAGCACGTTCGGCTACCGTTCTGGAGGTCCCGGGCTCGATTCCCGAGGGGGGTAAAATAAACATAAGTGATTTTTTCACTGTCATATTTATTCAATATTAACCTGGACTGGTACCTGAAGCGGAGGGCTGATCACCTTTCCTTCATGTGTAAACGATCAAGATAACACTGCGTTTATATGACGCAGTGCCCTATGCACCATTGGGGTGCGGATAAGGTTTTAATTAAGAGTAATTTCATGTAATTCATGAGTGAAAATTCTAGGCAAAAACACTCGCTTATTAATTTTCGCCCGTTAATTTACAACTCAAACTCAATTACAAACTCAATTTGCAGGCATTTAAAGGTGCATCACCCGGAATATGAGCACGAATGGAACAACATGGAGTTTGTGACCAGCTTACAGACGGAAGTGAAGAAAAGGGCCGCTGGCTCAGACCCGCCTGCGAAGCACGCCGCCAAGAAAAAGAAATTCAGCCGTGCAAAAGAAAAAAATGACAGCAAATTGCCCACCCACTGTCCCAAGAAGGACAGCCTGCTAGGTACCACGATGGCCGACGACCTCAAGTTGGACTTCGACTGCCAAATGCTGCAAAACAACAAGAGCGTCTCTCCGGGAAAGGAGTACTTCACCAGCGAAAAGAGTCTGAACAGCGTAAAAGAGGATTCTCTAGACCTGTCGTCGTTCACGGCGCATTTCGACGAGGAAATGGGACACATGTCCTTCCAAACGCTGGCCCTTCCGGATGTCCTGTGCAAAGGGGTCGCGGGGGAAATACTCAAGATCGATTCGAAGGAGACTTCCCCTATTAAAAATTTCAACATCGGCTCGTTGCTTGTGTTCAACCGGAATGTGGAAACCTTGCCAGAAGTCGAACTTGTGGGCGGGGCCAAGACCGATCTGAAGGCCCTCCGCAAAGACCCGGGTGTGTTCTGCGCCCCGTCCTTCTTCGGCGAGCTGTGCCCCGACAAAGTGATACGCGTGGAGAACGGGAAGAGCAGGAGCGTCGGAGACGGCGTGTTTGTGAGTCCTCCGAAGAGCTGCGAGCGGGTCAGCGGAAAGTTTCCTCTGATGCCGAGCATGCCCGTCTTGCTCTGCGAAGATGAAAAGGTCGACACTCTGGAGAAAGCGGACAATTTGAATGCTGGTAGGTATTACTCCCAACCATTTTAAAATATCAATGTCTCACAATGAAATATCTTAATGAACTTCTTCTTCTTCTTCAAACCCTTATCTGCACCCCAATGGTGCATAGGGCACTGCATCATATAAACGCATTGTTATCCTGATCGTTAACACATGAAGGAAAGGTGATCAGCCAACTGCTTCAGGTACCAGTCCAGAGTAATATTGAATAAATATTAGAGTGAAAAAATCACTTATATTTCTTTGACCCTCCCTGGAATCGAACCCTGGACCTCCAGTACGGTAGCTGAGCGTGCTAACGGCGGACGTTCTTAATGAACTACTCTCACATAACACATGAAAGCACCTCCCAGCAAAACACGCTAATCACAATTAACACACTTTATGGTAACGTACATAGAACTCCAAGTTCCAAGCAAAACCTAAGGGTGGTGACTGACCGGAGCAATTTGTCGTAACGTAACACGTTACGATGCGAGCATTCAGGCAGTCAGTACAGCGAGCCGAGCGCTCCATCCATAGTTTCGGAGGCTCGGTGATGCTCGCCGCGAGCGATGTTACGACGAAATGCTCCGGTCAGTCACCACCCTAACACATAGCTTTTTTGGTTGAAACAACTTTCACAACTTTTGGAGTGTGTACTTGTGATAATAATCTGGGTTTTCTCCACCTGTTTTTTTCTTTGACATCTCAACATAGATGAAGAAGAATATGGAAGCCTGGGTATTTACAGGGCTTATGACTTGTCACAGGCTGGTTAAAAGGGGCATGTCCATCCCTGAAGATGACTAGGTTTCTATCGAAAACGGTTGGAGAGAAGTACCAAAAATAAAAGAGGTTAAAAACAAAGCTTTACTTTTATTTTATAAAGTTTTATAATATGTCCGTCCCACAAAGTATCTGGAAAAATCTTTTTTTTTTTTTGAGGTACCTAACGTGACTCTGAAATTTAGCTACGGCTTATGCAACACCGCTTATCATGTCCCTGCTCAGGCTTCAACTTTTTAAGTTTCATAGCCTATGCCTACTCGTGAAGTGGATTTACTCTTTATGCTTAAAGTTACTATAATTTCATGTAATTCATTAGCGAAAATTCTAGGCAAAAACACACGCCAATCATTAAGAAGAAAAAAAAGTTAGTGAATTTATTTATTTTTTCCGCAGGCATGGAGATCGTTGTATGCAAGCCGGTGGCGGAGAGCGCAGGGCTGGACTTCCGCTCCTCGGTGCTGCTCCAAGAAGAGCCCAACCCGTCCTGCTCCGCGGGCTACGTGCTGGAGGAGAGCGGCGCCATGCAGCTCGTGGACACCTCCACCGACTTCACCTTCTACGTGCTGGGCTAGAGGCTAGAGGCTAGAGAGACCACTTGTTATTCTACCCATTCCTCATTTCTTTGTCTCTAGGATAACTGGAGAAGAGTCATTGCTTCTGCATGGGTCACAACCCTCAGCAATGAGGAATAAGACAGAGAAGAAGTGTCCCTCCCTTAAGGGAGTCCGGCAGTCCGGTTAGCATGATAAAACGGATGATTGGCTTGTGTTTTTGGCCGTCTTTCTTCGGATTGGTGCGCTTGATCGGTGATAAATTCGACCACACTAAACTGTCCTAGTCGCTTTTATTTAAAAAAAACGACTGCCGGACAGTACATGGACCAAATTATCTCCGCCATGCACTTTAGCGGGTACTCCGAGTTGAAGAGACGGGTGGAGACTGACCATAGAAGAAGCAAACCAATTTTCACACAGATTGTAACCCTCGAAGATGAAGTATCTTTAACTTGAAATTGAACAGCATTAGAATAAATTTTAAAATAAAGTAAATATAAATACACCTCCGCCTCTGTAGTGTAATGGTCAGCACGCTCAACTACCGTTCTGGAGGTCCCGGGTTCGATTCCCAGGGATTTTTTCACTCTAATGTTTATTCGATATTACCCTGGACTGGTATCTGAAGCGGAAGGCTGATCACCTTTCCTTCGTGTGTTAACGATCAAGATAACACCGTGTTTATATAATGCAGTGCCCTATGCACCATTGGGGTGCGAATAAGGGTTTGAATTGAATTGAAATATAAATACAGCAAAGACATGGTAAAAATGGTCGGGTTGTGGTCCCGTGGTTAGTGTCGCGGACTCTTAAGTCGGAGTTTCTCGGTTCGGACCCACTCTACCACAATTTGATGCCTCTTTCTAATAATGAGCCGCTTAGGCTCACAGAAATAGTATGAAATTTAAACATTTGTGTAAATAATAAAAACAAATATTTCTTTTTATATGTATTAACCTTTTAAACGCGTTAACTTTGTTCCTAAGAGACGCTCATGCGCGGCTGTATTTCGCCGTTTTTTAAATGATTACTTTTATCATGTTTTTAGTTATGAAACGATTTATTTTCCTAAACAAAAACGTTCAATGGGATTCATTGTGCCTTTTTGGTACTCTATAATACACGTGTGTCACATTATTCTTGAAATATATCGTAATATAAACAAATTAGATCGTAACATAAATAAATCAAAGCACGCATCGTGTGTCACTCTTACCCACTGGCGATGCGTAGCGTCGAGAGTGAGACAGATATAGGGCTTGATTATGGCGCGGACTAATTACCGACCGCAAGAAAAATCAGGGATCTGTTGTTTTATTTATCCTTGTGATGTTACAAATTATTAGTCAGATATTTCAACAGATGTCATAAGGCCGAGGATTGACGTATTATTTTATCCAAAGTTCCACACCATGAAAAAATCCCTCCAAGTTGAACTGAGGTTCGAAACTTGGAGCAAAGTGAAAACACAAACGCTTATGTCAGCCGCGTATGGGGCATGTCTTGTTAAAACACATACGGTTATGCGAGCCGCGTGGATCCGGTTAATTAAAAAATATATAAATTATCTAACAATAGTGAGAACTTGTTGTATTTTTCAATGATGTAGACTGCTATTACAGGGTAATGTAACATAATATGTATAAAGAAGTAACTTTTTTTTTTACTGTAGTACTATTGTTTTATTTTGATATATCGCCCACTCCTTTCAAGAACGTCATAAATCAAAAAACTTGATTTTTCAGGAGAACGTTTTTAAAGTTTAAAAATACAACACAATGTATTAAAAATAAATATCAAGCCACTTATCGAACTTTTTACTGTGCAACAGATCTTTTTAGGTAAAACCTGAAGGTTTTTTCTCCATTTGAAAATTATTTAGTTTATTTAAAAAAATAATTAAACAATACCTTTTCTTCAAAATGCAAAAACAACACTTTCTGCCCTGTAGCGGGTAAATATTAAGTTAAAAATATGCCTCTTTTGCTGGGATATAGAACATTTTCTGGGCATTCCGAAAACATGCACAATTCAAAATTCACGATTTTTGATTTATGACGTTCTTGAAAGGAGTGAGCGATATGTGGTATGGATTATAAATGTGATTCAATAAATAATTATGAAAATTAATCGTTCTTTATTTTATTCTCAATATTATTAATATTTAAAGCATTTAGTTTATGGTTAGTCATTTTTACTTATTTATTCATGCATTCGCGACCTTGGCTCGTAACGCATGTTTGTGCTGCAACCCTTAGTGCATGTTGGTCTTCGGGTCGACAAAAAATCGCATGTGTTATGTGCATTTTGTGTAGTTTTAAGTGTGTAAATAGTACTAGGAGGGGTAAAATAAATATAAGTGATTTTTTCACTGTACCATTTATTCAATATTACCCTGGACTGGTACCTGAAGCGGAGGGCTGATCACCTTTCCTTCACGTGTTAACGATTGATAACACTGCATTCATATGATTCAGTGCCCTATGCACCATTGGGTGCGGATAAGGGTTAGAAGAAGAAGAATGATGTATAAGGTTTATAAATTGTTTTGTGAATTTTGTTTCCTCTAGCTAAAATACATGTTTTATTTGAATCTGTGTTGGGAACAGGAAGAATAATCTAGTGTGGGCCAATCAGAAACTTGTCAGCATTTTCTCATTGCTGGGAGGAAACCACGTTGCACTCCTCAGGAGAAGCCGGACTGTTGACTGTCGTCAACAGACCTTCCGTTCCACTAGAAGAGGGTTTGGTATTTTATGTCCTAGCTTGGTTTATGTTACCAATGTTCTTCACTAGTTTTATCATGCATGATACCACCTTTTGTGAGAGTTCTTTATGAACTTACGCGGATCCGATGTCGGATGGGTGAGGACCCAGGCTGCTGCAATGGTTGGGTATACATTATAGTATAGGTGTCTCAACATAAACGAAACGGCTACTTTTTTGTATGAAGTCAGGAGTCGTAATAATCGTCGGGTATGTATGAGGAGATGCATGAATGTAGAAGAGGCGAAGAATGTTTGCAAAGACAGAGTGGTGTGGCGTTCGATTCTCCCTGCCTACCCCTGCAGAGAAGCGGCGTGTTGGTTAGAGTTAGTGTTATGAACATTGAGATTTTGATTATCCTGGGGCTGGCTTAAATGATCACTTTATACACTTTCCAACCATTCTCTCCGTTATTGAACTATATTGCATTAATTTACAAATGTTGTATATGTGAAATGTTATTAAAATACCGTGTCTATCTTAGTTGGAACAGTTGGTGCTGCCATCTACAGAAAATTCTACAGAAGTAAAAATTTTGGTAATTGTGATTACAGCCTCCCGCAAACGGCGATTGTCGGACTGAGGACTGTAAAAATTGCCTCCCGCATAAGATGTGGTAAAAGATCACATTGGCATTTCTCTCCATTATTTTTTTGCTGATAAACAATATTGAAAGGTGTAAAAATAATACATATTTTTCTGCAACATGTTGTATTTTGTTACATATTAATATCACAACATCAAGTAAACCTCCTAGTAATACAAAATCACAGGAGAGGCAAAAAACTGCGTAACATCTAGATTTCATTTTTTATAATATTTAACGTAAAAAACATGTTATGTTATACAAAAGACGTATAGAAAAATTGTGCATTTCTACATAAAACGGTACAAGAAGCTAACTTAATGTATTGTAAAACCTATACAAAAGTTACTACAAATTATAAACACGTACCATACAATGACAATTAACTCAATAAATTATAAATTAACTTGTTATAAAACACTAAATATCTTATTGTAACTTAATTATAGCGTCAACTGGCTTCAAAGCAAACAAATTCTTACTCAAAACTTAATAGTAGAAATCTCACATGGCTATTTTTTGTATTGATTGGCAGTCACAGACGGAAGGAATCAGAGATGGTCAATAAAAGGGGACATTTTTCGGATTCAAATATTGACTTATTGGCTTTGGGTACTCTATAGCGATGTTATATTAGAATATAAGGTAAGGGAACATTCTTCGTTATCAAATATTGGCTCATTGGCTTTGGATACTGTAGAGTGATATTATATTCTATCCTGTAGTGTTGTTATTCATTAATTTTTCGGATTCAAATATTGACTTATTGGCTTTGGGTACTCTATAGCGATGTTATATTAGAATATAAGGTAAGGGAACATTTTTCGTTATCAAATATTGACTCATTGGCTTTGGATACTGTAGAGTGATATTATATTCTATCCTGTAGTGTTGTTATTCATTCCAGTGTGTCGCTAGGTCCCTCGCGCACATTGGATTCGAATCTCTGATGAAGGTATGTCATCTGGTGTTCTTCCAAGCTTGACTCCTGGCCAGCCAATTCTCGGCGCCTCTGCATGGATCGTGAGATGTAGCCCTCGCCCCGAAAGTGGCTGTTGTGTTTCACGAGGCCGTAGGTAAAGTCTGGCTCGATATCGTTGCCCTGGTCATCCGGTTCATGGTCGTTCTCGGAGTGTGCGTCTCGGGTTCGGGGATATTGGTCGGAAGGGGTGTTCAGGTGGAGATTCAACGTCTCCATCGAGTTACTTTTGTTCCTTAACGGGTTCCTGGTTGATTTGTGCTTCATCTCGTATATTGTGTCGCTCAAGGGTTGCTTGACAGCGTATAGCGTGGGGAAGATGTAACTCGGGGGCGACTCCATCCCATCTGCTTCAAATTTGAACTTCGTCTCAAACTTGACACCTGCCGCGTCTTTGAAATGCTGGTTTTCGTCTTCTGAATCATTTCTCATATTGTATGATTCCCCGTTATCCACACTCTCCGTGCTGACTTTCTGAAATCCATTAACGTTGTCATCACCAATAATATTGCGCATTGCACGTGCGTTTCTTCCATTTAGGTACTGGATCGATCTGCGCAATTTGGACTTTCTTTTTTGCTTTATCACTCCGTGCTTCTGCTCAATCAGAATAATCTTTTTATAAGGCAAGTGTCGGAGCACCGTCCTCAAGTTCCTTTTGTTTTGTCTTTCGGCGAATGCGTCGGAGGCCGTTCTGTTTTGGTGATCTTCATCGGATTCTTCATTGTCTACGTTCTTGAGCTGTGTTCGCAGACCGAACACGAAGTCAGGTTGCTGATTGTCGGAGATGGGGCGGAAGTAGTTGGAACTGACGTCCCTGATGTCCCGGAAGTCCCGGATGGCGGAATCGGGACTGGAAGATGAGACGGTGATGTTTGGTGTGGTTATGTTGTTAATTGCATACATTTCTGAAATAATACACAGCCAATATTATTGATACAATCTTTTGTTTTATGTATACCTGACGATTATTTCACTCCTAACCTAGAAAAAATGCACTATAAACAATGCGTTCATGCCAAGTCTTCTCAGTCTTCTCTTGCTTCTATTCCCAACCACATTCGTCTCATATTTGTTCTACCATTCTATCCTCACTCATTCGTTCCACATATCCAAACCATCAAAACACACCTTTCATAATTTCATTGATAATGCTTATCTTAGCCTTGCATTCTTTCCTTTGCCTACTGAATAAAAATTTTATCACAAAATCTATAAAAAAAAAATATTATAAAATACTTACGTAAAAGGCTGTCTCCTCTTACAGGTTCTTCAATAACTGAAAAGCAAAACAAAAATATATGTAAGGAATTGGTTCTTTGAAGGGGAGAAAATGGATATTGATGAATAAATAAATGTTTTTGGAAAAAATTCGAAATTCACCTTTTCTTTTGAACAAACCTCGTATATAGTGATGCTTCTTATCAGACTATTATTTTTATTTTATTTTATTTTATTTTATTTGGGATTTTTACAGCCAAAACAATATATTATACACAACATTAATTAACCAAACTATGGCCAATTAAAAAAATCCTCCGATAATGCTATTCTTATGTTGGTTGGGGTGAGTGTGTGTGTGTGTGTGTGTGTGTGTGTGCGTGCGTGCGTGCGTGCGTGCGTGCGTGCGTGCGTGCGTGCGTGCGTGCGTGCGTGCGTGCGTGCGTGCGTGTGTGTGTGTGTGTAGTACCTATTTAAACAGTTGGCTTGTTGAACAAACGGCAACGATCAATCATTCACCTAATTTCCTGCTTATGTCATTTTTTATGGAATTAGTGCTTTTCCCATTTTTTTTTATATATTTACAACAAAGAGGTTTTCCGAATGCAATTAGAGTGGAACCTCTCCTAACGAGTAATTGGCATAGCGAGAAAAAAAATGTGAAAAAGTTGCTCCCTTAACAAGCGATGTTTCAGAGGAAGGACAAGTCCCTTTTTCACCACATTCACCTGTGAACTGGTACTTCGCGGCTTGGGAAGGAGTTACCAAGAGGACCCTCACTTCTGCTTGGAAAAAACTTTGGCCAGAGAGTGTTGTCAAATGTGATTTTGAAACAGTAACTGTGGAGTCTAGTCGACATTAGCCAATATCCTGGGACTCGAGGTGGATAACAACGATTTTGAAGAGCTTGTGAAAGAGTACAGACAAGAGCTGACCACCGAAGAGCTTATGGAGTTGCATCGTGTTTCACACCAATACATTATAGAGAAGAGTTTGTTAATGGAGGAGGAGGAAGTAGCGGAGCAACAATCATCTAGCACAAACGGGAAAAGTGTTGCTATAATAAAAAAAGAGGTTGGTAGAAAGTTGTCATACTCTGTTTACTCTCCACCAATAACCTAGTTATGTTATGGGTGGGGGGTGAACGGTGCATGACAATTTTTTTCTGTATAAATATTGAATATGTATATGTATATATATGTGTGTATGTATGCGTATGTATATGTATGTATGTATATTTAATATATTTTTAAACTTCTTACCTAGAAAAAAAAATCCTTTAACCGCCCTTATTAATTCCTCTCCTTTCCTTTTCCTTCCTGCTAAATCTATTATTTTATATAATACCCTTTTTCTGTTTTTTTGTTTTTTGTTTAATCTCTGAATTTTCTTTAATAGTTTTATAACATAATTGTGGAATTGTTTAATTGGTTTTTTTTTTAAAGTAACTATTTTTTGTCAATGTAATGTAATGTTTATTATTGTTAATGTAACTATTGTTTTATATAATTTTTTTATATGTAAGCTGTACAATTCCCGAATGAATAAAATAAAATAAAATAAACAATAAGAGAAATGCTGAAAGCACGGGAAACTGTTGCATCGTTCATCAAGAAGCATTGCCTTAATAAGGAGGTATCTATTCCTGCTACAAATTTATTCAATGATAATGCTGACACATTTTAGAAAAACATTTGAAGCATCGGCTAAAACAAATGTCTTAAAACAGTTTTCTAGTTAAAAGGGATAATGTATTTGTCATATCGCTCACTCCTTTCAAGAACGTCATGAATCAAAAATTGACAATTTTCATTTGTGCATGTTTTCGGAATGCCCTAAAAATGTACTATATCCCAGCAAAAGCGGCATATTTTTAACTTAATAATTACCCGCTACAGGGCAGAATGTGCTGTTTTTGTATTTTGAAGAAAAGGTATTGTTTAATTATTTTTTAAAGTATACTAAATATTTTTCAAATGCAGAAAAAACCTTCAGGTTTTACATAAAAAGATCTGTTGCACAGTAAAAAGTTCAATAAGTGGCTTGATATTTATTTTCAATACATTGTGTTATATTTTGAAACGTTAAAAACGTTCTCCTGAAAAATCAAGTTTTTTGATTTATGATGTTCTTGAAAGGAGTGAGCGATATATCCATATTTTTTTATTCGTTTTTTTCAAATCTACATTATATTCCAAGTTTTAATACTCCTTAACAATTTACAAGTAATTTTATTTGAATAACATTAAAAAAATATATGTATTAAAAATTAAGTTTTCTTTCGGCCTGGAACGCATAAACGTATTTTCCATTGATTTGTATGGGAAAAAATGTTTCGCTTAAGGAGTGTTTCGCATAACGAGTAAAATGCTGGAAAGAATTAAACTTGTTATGAGAGGTTCCACTGCATAAAAAAAAACAAACACCCTGGTTTATTAGTAAGTCAACAATATTCAATCGGTGATCCAATTAAATATTGTCGACCTATCCATGCAAGAATATTTATGGTGTGGGGGGGTCTCACGTGCGGGCTGGGGCGCGGTCAGATAGCTGTAGACCTGCCGGAGGCGGAGCGCGTTGTTGCGGAAGGCGGTGGCGTGCTCCACCATGGGCAGCGGGTAGTCGTGCCCCACGCGGCAGCGCGCCTCGCGCTGCACCTGCGCGGGGGCCAGCCAGGGCGCGTGGATGTAGCGCGTCGGGAAGTCCCTCAGCGCCGGGACGTAGCGCCTGTATTGGTTTATTTATTTAAACTTTATGTACAGAAAAGATATGAGTACATTGGCGGGCTTATTGCTTAAAAGCAATATCTTCCGACCAACCAAAAACAGACTAGTGATATTGATCAAAACGTGTTATACCAGCATGATGTGCAGCGCAATGTGGGGGAGTCTGGATGATTCTATTCTCCTCACATGGGCATACCACTGTCTCCTTCGTTGCCTTCCCCACCTAACGACATCTTCGATCTCACATATTGCTCACTCCTTTCAAGAATGTCATAAATCAAAAATCGTCAATTTTCAGTTGTGCATGTTTTCGGAATGCCCAGAAAATGTGCTATATCCCAGCAAAAGAGGCATATTTTTAACTTAATATTTACCCGCTACAGGGCAGAAAGTGTTGTTTTTGCATTTTGAAGAAAAGGTATCGTTTAATTATTTTTTAAAAATACAAAATATTTTTCAAATGGAGAAAAAACCTTCAGGTTTTACCTAAAAAGATCTGTTGCCTAAAGAGAAGTTTTACCTAAAGAGAAAAGTTCAATAAGTGGCTTGATATTTATTTTTAATACATTTAATTATATTTTTAAACTTTAAAAACGTTCTCCTGAAAAATCAAGTTTTTTTATTTACGACGTTCTTGAAAGGAGCGAGCGATATTTTCCTGTTAATTATCAAGTCCTTTTATTACCTTATGTAATCTCCGTTGGGATCAGCTTTGCGGCCGAAGCGCACGGGACAGTGGCAGTGGATGAACTGCTGGAAGAAGGAGGAGCAGCTGGACCACATCCACGTGCCGGCGTTCACCGACCAGTCCGCGTCCAGGAGTAGCTCTTCAAAAACCTGGGTTAATCCACTCGTTATATTGCATCCAAAAACTCAGACTCGCTCAATAAGGTCATTTGTCGCTGTGATCTTAAATGGTAATGAATGAAAATTAGGTATGTAAATTTGATCCAATCCTCCTTCCAACCCTTCTTGAAATATTTAAAGCTCTATTCAACATCTATCTGTACATAAGTAGTCTTCCCCTAGTAAATTATTACTTGTAGTAGCCCACTTGCAAACCACTTTATGTTTAAAAACTAAGTCTTTTAGCCAATGGCGGCTGGTAGAATATTAAACCTTCTACTGATTTGAGCTTTTGTGAGAGATTTCAGAAAGTGAACTGTCGATCTGCATAGCGAGTTTTACAAGAGTATTGATTTTTATATTACATTTTATTCCCAACTCAATGAGTTTTGGCAGATTACGCTAAATATGGACGTCAATATTTTTAATTTTCTACCAATTGGAGCCATTTTCTAAAAAATCAAATTTTTTAACATTACATATTTCGCAAGTGGACTAACACACTTTATATTCTAACATGACATCTATATCTCAATAGAAACGAAGGATCTTTTTATAACAAAAGAAAGATGGGTCTGGGAATTCACGAGGCTTACGAGATCCGGCATTGGCTGGCTTAACCCTTTGACTGAGTTTTAATGATGGTTTTATTTGGAAAAAGGGCAGTTTTTTATATTTTTTATGGTGTCAGTTAGGTGCCAGTCACTGCCCTGGTAGTGACTGGCACCTAACTAACCTGTTATAGCCGTGTGAATGCCCAGAGTCCAGTGATATTCCCATTGTATATATAGCGATGCATCGTTTCTGTTAAGACATCTAATATTGTTTTATATACATAAGCCCTTTCTTAGTGAAATTCACTGTTTGAATTTAAACAGTGGATTTAACCAATTTAAATATGCTGTTAATTATTATTTGAACGAAATGTAAAATACTTAGAGAATGATATGAAAACAAATATGGAAATGTACTTTATGAAATATTTATGATTGTAGTTTATTTATTTATTTATTGTAGTTTGATGAAATATTTGTGATTTTTTAATTTACAAAAATACTTCGATTTCATACTTTTTCTGCGAGCCTAACCAGCTCATTATTAGAAACAGGCATCAAATTGTGGTAGAGTGGATTCGAACTGAGAAACTCTGATTTCAGAGTCCGTAACACTAACCACGGGACCACAACCCGACACAGATTCATATAGATTCCGAAAAAAAACAGATGTTAAGTTATGGGTAACTACTACTCCAGACCCTTATCTGCACCCAATGGTGCATAGGGCGCTGCTTACATCTTAATTTGATTGTTTATTATGTGAAGTAAAAGTCCTGAGCCTCAGGTCATATTAAATAAATATTGGAATGGTAAAAACCACTTATATTTATTTTGATCCCCCTGGGAATCGAACCCGGGACCTCCAGCATGGTATCCAAATGGACTAACTACAAAATGGCTAACGTCCGCATGAATTCTCTAAAGAATCATAATTCCAAAGCTCTACAAATATTTTATTTGACCAGTGACCTGGTTTTGTCGTTACGTCGTAATGACAAAACCCGGTCACTGGTCAAATAAAATATATGTGGAAAAAACTATGTAATTGTTGGGTAATATATCCAAAATTTAAGAAGGTTTATTGGATTGAATTTTACATTTATTTATTATATCGCTCACTCCTTTCAAGAATGTCATAAATCAAAAATCGTCGATTTTCAGTTGTGCATGTTTTCGGAATGCCCAGAAAATGTACTATATCCCAGCAAAAGTGGCATATTTTTAACATAATATTTACCCACTACAGGGCAGAAAGTGTTGTTTTTGCATTTTGAAGAAAAGGTATTGTTTTATTATTTTTTTCAATATACTCAATATTTTTCAAATGGAGAAAAAACCTTCAGGTTTTACCTAAAAAGATCTGTTATGCAGTAAAAAGTTCAATAAGTGGCTTGATATTTATTTTTAATACATTGTATTATATTTTTAAACTTTAAAAACGTTCTCCTGAAAAATCAAGTATTTTGATTTATGACGTTCTTGAAAGAAGTGAGCGATATGTTAATATGTAACATATTAACATATCCATAAATAAATTTAGAATTCAATCCAATAAACCTTGTTCAATTTTAGATATATCACCCAACAATTCAATATGTAATTCTACCAACTGTCTGCAGTTACAATAAATAAAAAAACTATACAGTTATTATTTTACTATATAAAATGCAGTACCACCGAGAAATTTCAGTACAAAACTCACTTCAATATTTGTCTCCATACATCTCTTTTGCATACAAACTGCTAAACAAATTGATAAATCTAGACTTGCACTTAGCTTAAGACTCAACGGGAATGGACCAAAGCAAGACAGGGATGCGATTGTGCAGACGCATCTGCATTGGCGGCCAGCCACATTATCTTTTCCATATACAGTATTTATCATTGTAGTATATTTTTCTTTATACAAGTACCTACCGGACGTCTATCTCCTTTTATAATTTTTAATTTGTGAGGACAAGGGATCTTGCATCAAATTAAGAAACAAAAACTAAGAGGGTGGTTTTAAAATACCAAACGTTTCTAAAAATATTTCCTTTTAACTTTTCTTTTATGATTTCTTGCTTTTTTACAAGTTTTTAAAAATAAATTATCTTATTTACAAAAATCAAGACTTGTTTACGCCAAAAAATCATTTTCGATCAACAGTCAATGCATAATAATTGAGGTTTCTAAAATGATTCTTACTTAAATAAATGGTTTAACTAAAAATATAGACACGAGACGCAATAGCTTAAAGACCACCATCAAGTTTTCTTTATGATCAACTGATTCTGTTACTTTGATTCTTAATTCGTCCACTAGAGGGACGAACAACTGAAAATATTATAGGAAAAAAAGAGATAGATGCCCGTAAGGTACTTGTATAAAGGAGATAGCATGATGATTAGTACGTCGTATCCCTGAAAAGACAATGTGGTATGAATGCCAGTGCGTGTGTTGGCTTAAAGATATCGCTCACTCCTTTCAAGAACGTCATAAATCAATAAAACTTCAATTTTCAGTTGTGAATGTTTTCGGAATGCCCAGAAAATGTACTATATCCCACCAAAAGAGGCATATTTTTAACTTAATATTTACCCACTACAGGGCAAAAAGTGTTGTTTTCGCATTTTGAAGAAAAGGTATTGTTTAATTATTTTTTTAAATATAATAAATAATTTTCAAATGGAGAAAAAACTTTCAGGTTTTACCTAAAATAATATGTTGCACAGTAAAAAGTTTAATAAGTGGCTTGATATTTATTTATAATACATTCTATTATATTTTTAAACTTTAAAAATGTTCTCCTGAAAAATCAAGTATTTTGATTTATGACGTTCTTGAAAGGAGTGAGCGATATCAAAGATCGCTGTGGTCGGTAATATTTTCCAATCCATCCCTGGCTTTGAGCTATTTTTCATAAAACAAGAAGAAAAATTGGGTCAACATGTAGCATACTAAATTTAACAGATAAAACTACAACTTGTTATGTCAATAGAGTAATTAGAAACAATGGCATGAAGTGAAATAGTTTTTAGCCTCCATTATGGGATAATAAAAGTGAATAGTGACTCATTGAATAATTATGGTGACACCCAGAAAAAGTTTCAATTTGGAAACAAACCGAGATGGCAAAAACAATATAAACAAAAATGACTGCCGAATTGTGTATAAAACGTAAGAAAATGGGATTCGCTGTAGGGAGTCTTACAGATTGATAACATTTGCAGGTTTCGTTCTCCAACACCACACACACATCACACACCACACACACATCACACACCACACACACATCACACACCACACACACATCACACATCACACACCACACACACATCACACACCACATCTGAGGACTTATGTTTCCTTGCATATGGGAATTAACAGTAAAAAAAAGATAGCTAAGGCAACTATGTGCAGGAAGAGACTGAAAAGAAGGAAAATGATTGGAAATATTCAAATCACTTTAATGATTAGAAAAAAGGGTTGAGTTTCATAAAAGTGATTTCATTATTTGTTTCAGTAGTCACTATGAGGTAGTAACTGTCATTTTTTTATCAAAATTTTACTTGGTAAATTCATTCAAACCCTCATCCGCACCCCAATGATGCATAGGGCACTACATCATAAACACAGTGTTATCTTGATCGTTAACACATGAAGGAAAGGTGATCAGCCCTCCGCTTCAGGAACCAGTCCAGGGTAATATTGAATAAATATTAGGGTGAATTAATCACTTATCTTTATTTGACCCCCCTGGGGATCGAACCCGGGACCTCCAGAACGGTAGCCGAGTGTGCTGACCATTACACTACGGAGGCGGACACTTGGTAAATACCACTATTTATTCAAATGTATTGTGACATGTATCTCAATGTTTTGCCAAATTTTGTTAGAAAATACCCCGTCACAGATGCATTTAAAAGGAGTGGTATTTACCAAGTAAAAGTCAACAACAAAAAAATCAAAATTGCTAAGATTAACATATTTAAAGGACTTATTATGTTTTGATTGTCATTGACATTTTAAATATGATTTTTAGAGAAAATAAAGGTGAGTCATCCATCACTTTTCATACATCCAAGGGCACCGCAACGCTCCGTCCGAACAAGAGAACAAATAATTTAATGCTTTTTAGAATTTGTAAAGATGGAAAACTAGTTAATTCTGCTTGTTGAAATACCGGGTAAAATAATGTAAGAAAACATCCATCACTTTTCAGACAACCAAGGGTACAGGGTACAGACCACAACGCTCCGTCCAAACAAGACAAAGATAATTTGAAAAGATTTAGAATTTGTAAAGATGGAAAAGTGGTGAACTCTGCATGTCGAAATACCGGGTAAAATAATATAAGAACTAAAAAAAAAAATCTAAAAACTTTGACTGGTGTATAAAATATAGACTTTGAGTATCTCATAGTGCGGACCAAAAAATTTCACCCCATGCCACTGGTTTAATACCTTATCTTTTGAACAGTATAATTAAATCTGAAAAAGTATAATATGGAGTAAGTGTGGATAGAGCTGAAAGTATGTGTTACTTTCATTCCTTCTTCCCAGGACAGCCAGAGGTCCCCCCTGGTGAGGAAGCACGCCACGGCGTGCCGTGCCAGATGGTGGATCCATCCCTCCTCACGCAGCTGGCTCATGATGGCGTCTATCCACGGGAAGCCTGTTCTTCCCTGAGATTGATCAACAAAACATATTCAATAAATAATCATCTTCAAGTATGCTAAATACAGAACCGGATCAGTTCGCGGAATTGCCTCATGATTGTCAGCACTGTCAGCCCGATATTATACTAAATGCAGCAGCTGATCAGTTCGCGGAATTGCCCCACGGTTGTCAGCACTGTCAGCCTGATATTATACTAAATACAGCAGCGGATCAGTTTGCGGAATTGCCCCAAGCGGCGAGCTCTAGCAATAGTTGTCAGCCCGTTACCCCGAGGACTCTGCACAAAACGATTTATCAACCATCAAATTATTGGGATGGTTGTTATTTATCAACCATCAAATTATTGGGATGGGATGGATGTCTGGCCGCTTGTCTTCCTTTCTCCATTTATGACCCCTTTAAAGAAAACATCCCAACGTTTCTCCCCCATTGTACTTCTCACATCTAAACTCAATATCTAGCAAATGATCTCATCATGCAAGTCTAAGGATTTCAATCCAATACGAAGTACTATCACCTCTGTATTTTTGATAATAATCCTCTAGTACCGTTCTGCTGTTCATTCGAAGAGGCGAGGTCAGGACTGCAGTCCCAGGTGTATATCGTGAGGCGAGACGAGGTAGCTATGGCCATAAATACAAGGTCTTTTAACCGATTAACAGTTGAATTTGGTGAGAAAATTTGTCGATGCAAGAGATCGTCACCAACAAGTCGAAACAAGACTGCCTGAACACCGCTCGGGTTAGCCAATAAAAATAAATACATAAATATATTTGGCGCAGGCAAATCAATACCGAAAAGTCGGAATATGATTTTCCCGAACAGCACTCGAACTATCTTTACAATGCGAACTCCTTGCCCGAGTTGCACTTGGGATAAACTGGAAACTGATTAAAACAGTTAGAATATTCGTCTTTATATGCACTAAAGGTAGATACACACGCTCATTATTAGCACATAGGCATGCTATATTTAACAAATTGCTACTTAGTAGCATGCGTGTACGTACTTTGCTAGAAATAAGCATGCTCATTTCGAGTATGTTAATAAATCGACAGTCGTTCGATTTTTGAGCATTCTACCTACAGTGCGCGTCGGAGGGGCTTGTTGTAAGCATGTCTGCACAGGTTTTCTTATGAGCATGCTAGTATCGATGTATATAAACGAGTATGCTTATTTCAAGCAAATGAATATACCTGGGATCACAGTCCATGTGGAATTATAAATATATATTAAAAGCTGTCCCACCGCATTCCCAGACAGATCTGTATCAGAATACAGAAGCATCTAGGCCTCCTAACAGACCTCTTGCAAAGCAATATTTTATTTTTAACTAAGTTGCGAAATTTATTGAAAATGTGAAACAATATAAAATTGTATCCCGATTTTACTGTGAATTTACATTTAAAAGCTTTCAATATACCTGTCACTGACAATCTACGTAAATACAAGTTTGTAAATCCGTCACCAAATTTTCCAGAAGTACCCCGGTGCAGACACTGAAAGGGATTAGTATTTAGTTCAATTAGTCAGCTAGATCTGACTCCGACCCGACGCTGGCCGGTACACAGACGCCCACAACCCCGACCAGCACAGCAGACAGACACGCTGTGTATATATGGTTAGTGGAGCAAAGACCTTAGCTAAAATAAACGTAATAACACAAAATCTCCTACACTCTTTGAGTAGAATAGAAACCCTGTTGATTCAGCCAGCTTTTCTCCGTGATTTTGATTTGCTCTCGTGACAATAGCAAATGCACAGAAGTCCCATTAATAATAGTTAAATGAATAAGTGTTTATATTTACAGTAGCCCACTTAGCGAGGGCTTGGATGTTATTGTCCCAGGGGATCTGCACGCAGATGGGGTTTCCGACCATCTTGTCGAAGTTGGGGTTCTTGGTGGCGGCGCAGTAGAAGAACTCCCTCCACAGCAGCTGGCCGTGCAAGGACAGCGGCGGGAGAGCCTTCTTCGTCCTTATGTACAGTTCCGTCAGCTGATAATAGAACAGGCGAGTCGAGAGACAGCCAAATCTGTCGGGAAATTGCGATACATTATTGAAAGTTCACACAGAAATATCTTCTCTTCTTCAGGCTGTATTCATTCACTGCTAGACTGCTAGTTCTAAGATGGTCTTTTATAATTATTTTAATGAGAGGGCTGAGTGATTATATACTCTATCAAGCCTTGCCTAAAGGGGGAGACATTGCGATATGATTACCTCGTAGGTGAAAAGTCGGTTGGTAATTAGTTCTCAGTCATTCTAATACACAAAGTCTTTATCTTATATATATATGGGAAATAAAAGGAATAAGCTTATGATGTAACTATTGGCCGTACTTCACGAATCTATCGTAAACCTTACCGGTAGGCAGAAAGATCTAAGACCATTGCATAAATGTACATATACAAGTTTCAAGCATAATGCAATATGGATAGTCAATATTTGTCAGAATGGTGAACGTTTCACAAGTCTATAAAGTGATCGCTTAAGCCAGCTAAATGTCAGCCCTGAGATGCTCAGACTTCCATCTTTTTCCATAAAAAAAGAGAAGAATGATACATGTTTCATATCATACCTTTAAAAAAAAATACTTGTACAATATTGTGCGAGAACGGTTATTGGACCAAAATGAAAGGGCTGAGTGATTATATACTCTACCAAACCTTGCCTAAAGAGGGAAATTGCGATATGATTACCTCAGGTAAGGAGACAGTCCAGTGGGACTGGCAAGGAGAGACTGCGGAGTCATCTTGGGCCTCGCGAAGGAAGCCACCCAGGCCTTGCGCTTCAAGTGCTCCACCAGCCGTCGGAGCGCCTCGGACTCCCCGCCCAGCCACAGTGACGGGCTCAGACCCTCCGTGTCGAATCCTGAAATAAAAGCATAGCATATGTTCCCTTGTTGGTTTGTTTGATTTGTTCCAATGACATTTCTAACCAGGATGAGAGAAATATGCGAGATCGAAGATGTCACATAAATCTGATGAGTTTTGCATGGTTTCCTCCCAGCAATGAGAAAATGCTGATAAGTTCCTGTTTGACCCACACGAGTTTATCCTTCCTGTTCCCAACACAGATCAAAATAAAACATGCCTTTTGTCTTTTTCATTTTTTTAATGAAAAAGTTTTACATAAGAAGTAACAATATCTCTTCGTAAACCTCGTGTTCAGAAAGTTAGTCACACATTTATTATACTTTTATTCTCAAGTTAAAAATGACGAGTTTTACGTGATTTTTTCCCAGCAATGAGCAAATGCTGAGAAGTTTCTGATTGGCACACACCAGTTTATCCTTACTGTTCCCAACACAGATTAAAATAAAACATGTCTTTAGCTAGATGAAATAAAAATCCACTAATTGATAAACCTTGTACATAATAATCAAAGTAAATAATAAATGCAACTCCCATCTACACGGACACCGCAGTGGCAAAAAACATGCTAAGAGTGTCAGCTTTATGATAGCTATGATGATAAGATGTCTAAGAAACTGATCTGACAAAACTGTCTTACCTAATTCCTCCAGGGTGGGTACTCTGTATGTATAGTCGTGGTATTCAGAGAGGGGGGTCACGGCAGCCCCCAGCTCCACGGCAGTGATGGTGTCCTCAGGGCAGCGCGGGGGCTCCATGCTGGAGATCACAGTCTGGAACTGCTTGAACGTGAGAGGGGCCCGTCCTCCGTTCTTGTCGATTATTCTGAAATAATATATAAATAATAGGTATAGCTGTCCCACCTCTTTCCCAGATCTGACACAGAAGCATCTAGGCTTCCTGGCAGGCCTTCTTGCAAGGCATTTTTTTTTTAAAACTAAGTTGCGAAAATTATTGAAAATGTGAAACAAAATTGTAACCCGTTTTTACTGTGAATTTACATGTAAAAGCATTCCCTGTCACTGCCAATCTAGCCAATTTTATATATCCATAAATAAATAAAAATTTGTAGTTATTTCTAATTTTTTTTTTAATTTTTTTTTTTTTTTCCAAATTATTTCTATTGTAATTTGTATTTTTTTTTCTTATTTTTAATATTTTCTAATTTAAAATGAAAAAAAAAATCTAATTTTTAATTTAAAAAATATACATTTCTAATTGTTAATTTTATCTAATTTATTTTTTAAAATTATTATTATTATTATTATTATTATTTTCTAATTCATTTCCAATTTTTAATTTTTAAAAACAATCTTATTTTAATTTTTAATTAAAAAAAGATATTATTTAAATTTTTATTTTGAGGAGATGGTGTTGGTCAGTTTATCAAGGGTGTACTCACTCGTCTATATGGTTAGTTGGTCAGTTTATCAAGTTGGTCAGTTTATCAGTTTATCATTTCTATATGGTTAGTCGGTCAGTTTATCAAGGGTGTACTCACTCGTCTATATGGTTAGTTGGTCAGTTTATCAAGTTGGTCAGTTTATCAGTTTATCATTTCTATATGGTTAGTTGGTCAGTTTATCAAGGGTGTACTCACTCGTCCAGCTCGTAGAGCGTGTGCGACACGCGCGAGATGACGCTGACGCCGATCTCCGTGCACATGGCGCTGATGTTGTGGTCGCGCACGCGCCCGTAGGGCTCCGGGTCCTGCTCGAACGTGAGCAGCGTGGTGCCCCACTCGCGGAACAGGCGCGGCAGCACGTCGGCCGGCTGCCCGCGCACCACGAACAGCCGCGAGTTCAGCCGCCGCAGGCTGTGGTCCAGGTCCTCCAGGCACTGCAGCAGGAACCTGCAAGGACTCTACGTGAGTGGCCGTTCAAGAGGACTCTGGGATGTTTCTGCCATGAGTGACCATTCAGAAGGTTTCTACATTAGTGACCACTCAGGAGGACTCTGGAATGTTTCTAAATGAGTGGCCACTCAGGAGGACTCTGGAATGTTTCTAAATGAGTGGCCACTCAGGAGGACTCTGGAATGTTTCTACGTGAGCGACCACTCAGGAGGATTCTGGAATGTTTCTACATGAGTGGCCACTCAGGAGAACTCTCTGGAATGTTTCTACATAAGTGGCCACTCAGGAGGATCCTGGAATGTTTCTACATGAGTGGCCACTCAGGAGAACTCTGGAATGTTTCTGACATGAGTGGCCATTCAAAAGGTTTCTACATGAGTGGCCATTCAAAAGGTTTCTACATGAGTGGCCACTCAGGAGGGTTCTGGAATGTTTCTACATGAGTGGCCATTCATTAGGATTGTCGAGGCGCTGTTCAGAGCTACCCAAGACTTGTCTTGGGTACAATTACTCTCAAGTGATAGTCGAAGTCAGGGGGACTTGACATGACACGCACAGAAAGAGAATATTGGCAACAAAATAATAAGAAAAAGAAGAGAAAAAAGGACCAAATTAGATCATTTTCTCCATTATTTTTCGTCAGGCTATAAATGGAACAACCCACGTCCATTCCATCCAGTCAATTTATATAACAGAGGCATCCGCTCACCTGGGGTGGCCTCGACCCTCGCTCGTTGTATAATGTGTGGAAATTATATTTAACAGAGTTGATTATATTCCTAAAATATTTTTAAATGAATTCAGTCCATAAATGCGTCGGTGGAAAAGATGGAAACATGAAAATCCAGACGCCATACAAATTTGGTTGCGTATCGATTTTTTTTTAAATTTTTAAAATAATAATATTTATCCCTTTTTTTAAAGAAATATATTCACAGAAACAGTTTTAAGTAGGAAGTAACAATGTAACCGCTTGTGCACTACACGGAATTTTACCGTCCGGCAGTCCGGTTTTAAAAAATGAAAGCGACTACGACAGTTTAGCGTGATCGAATTTACGCGCCACGTGTTCATGCACCGATCAAGAGCTCCGACCCGAAGAAAGATGGACAAAAGCACAAGCCAATCCAAGCCAATCATCGTTTTAAAACGCTAACTGACGTGCCGGACGGAAAAAGTCCGTGTAATTCAAATATTTCATCATATGTCATATGGGATCAAATATTTCATATAGCATCAAATATTTGATAATTTGACGTCAAAATCTGGAAAAAAAAACAAATAAAGTCGAAAAAAAGTAACGGATACCGTCTCAAATACCCAGTTATTTTTTCTGTTACGCAATTACAAAAGTAACAGTTACTATATTAGTCACGTCACTAGCTCACTCTGAGCTTTGCTGGTAGAATAGTGGTGTTCGCAGGTCACACGTGTGGAGGGCAACGTGACTCGCGAGTCATACGAGACGGTTGTATAACAAACTGTGGGGTCGCCGCCGCCGCCGCCTCCCTCTTACGAAACTCCTGCTATTAATTTGGGTAGTTTTAATAATAGAATTTTTATATAACTTACTTTATATAAACAACCCGATTAGACCTCCGTCCGCCCGTCATCCAATTTCGTATTTACAAAGCTGTTACACAAGCATTTTTTTCAAATTACCCAATGTCCAAGCGATTCTAAAATCTACCAAGGTTAGGTTATTTTCAAGCCCTTATCCGCATCTGATGGTGCATAGGGCACTGCATCGTATAGAAAGAGTGAATCAGTCTAAAGATTTCAACAAGGTTAGGCTATTTTCAAGCCCTTATCCGCACCCGATGGTGCATAGGGCACTGCTTCGTATGGAAAGAGTGAATCAGTTTACAGACTTCAACAAGGTTAGGTTATTTTCAGGCCCATATCCGCACCCGATGGTGCATAGGGCACTGCATCGTATAGAAAGAGTGAATCAGTCTAAAGATTTCAACAAGGTTAGGTTATTTTCAAGCCCTTATCCGAACCCGATGGTGCATAGGGCACTGCATCGTAAGGAAAGAGTGAATCAGTCTATAGACTTCAACAAGGTTAGGCTATTTTCAAGCCCTTATCCGCATCCGATGGTGCATAGGGCACTGCATCGTATAGAAAGAGTGAGTCAGTCTATAGACAGGCGCCGTGGCGTAGTTGGGTAGACGCTCGACTGCGAAGAAACTAGCGTAGCGGGTTCGATTCCCGCCAATTGCGAAATGGACTTTTTGTTTCTCTATTAGTGTATTCATATATTAGATACTGTATATATGTTAAAGGCACTAGCCGTTCAATAAATAAATAAGTTCACAAATATAAATTTTTAAATCAAACACAGATTTTTATAGTCCACTAAGTTGTATTTTATTAACAAAAACACATAAAAAATTTTCAAACGAATGCATTCGTTTGAAAATGCCATAACAAGGCGAAACAATTGTCACAATATTATTTTTTATGTGTTTTTGTTAATAAAATACAACTTAGTAGACTCAAAAAATCTGTGTTTGATTTTAAAATTAATATATAAATTGAAATGGAGTTCACCAAATCAATAAATAAATAAATAAGTATTGACACAGTACGGCTGTCCAAATTCAAAACACAGAAAGGGAGATTTTTTTTAGGACGTTTACGAAGTAGATTCTACTTTATCCAAAAATGCAAAAAAAAAACGTACTCCAAAAAAAAAGTCCGTTACTGTGTGTGGACAGCCGAGTACAAAATGTACTATATCCCAGCAAAAGAGACATATTTTTAACTTAATAATTACCCGCTACAGGGCAGAAAGTGTTGTTTTTGCATTTTGAAGAAAAGGTATTTAAGTATTTTTTGAAATATACTAAATATTTTTCAAATGGAGGAAAAACATTCAGGTTTTGTTATTTCCCGTTACGAGGCAGAAAGTGTTTTTTTTTGCATTTTGAAGGAAAGGTATTGTTTAATTATTTTTTTAAAGATACTAAATATTAATCAAAAAAACGTACTGCAAAAAAAATGTCCATTACTGTGTTTTAAGTTTGGACAGCCGAGTACAGGCGGCGCATGCATGCGCCCATCTATGACGTATGCGACGGAAAGAGTAAAAATGATTCTCCCATTCATTCCATTCAACTGCCTGTTGAATTCAAAGAAAGGGAAGCGTTTGACTTTTCCCGCTCTTTCCTTTCAACTGCTGGTTGAATTCGGAGAAGGGGAAGTGTTCGACTTTTTCGCCTGATCAAGCCCTATAGAAATAGAAATTTGTTCTATCGCGGCTAAAAAAGTTTCCCTTCAAAAAAATTTCGTCTTCCACGGAAAAAATACCCTGTAGGTGGACGCCTGTAGGTATTTGACATATCGCTCACTCCTTTCAAGAACGTCATAAATAAAAATCGTAAATTTTCAGTTGTGCATGTTCGTAAATTTTCAAATCGTAAATTTTCAGTTGTGCATGTTTTCGGAATGCCCAGAAAATGCACTATATCCCAGAGACATATTTTTAACTTAATATTTATCCGCTACAGGGCAGAAAGTGTTTTTTTTGCATTTTGAGGAAAAAGTAGTTTATATATTTTTTTTAAACATACTAAATATTTTTCAAATGGAGAAAAACCTTCAGGTTTTGCCTAAAAAGATCTGTTGCACAGTAAAAAGTTCAAAAAGTGTCTTGATATTTATTTTTAATACATTATATTATATTTTAAAACTTTAAAAACGTTCTCCTGAAAGATCAAGTTTTTTTATTTATGACTTTCTTGAAAGGAGTGAGCGATATTAGGCGCGCTGCAAGAGCCTGGCTGAGGATCTATCCGACATGGGACATTGGTACCATAAACCAAGCTAGGACACAATGCCTAACCCTCTTCTAGTGGAACGGAAGGTCTGCTGATGACAGTCAACAGTCCGCCTTCTCCTGAGGAGTGCAAACGCGGTTTCCTCCCAGCAATGAGCAAAGTCCCTGAAGGATAATCTCGTCGTGCCCTACTGAAGTACTCTAACTACATTTTTGTCAATTTTGAGATATTTGGTGTATGTTATCAACTGACCATTATCTACAAATATGAACAAAAAAAATTATATAAAATAAATTACGCCTAGTTTTCAGGCGTATAAGACGCTATCTACATCGAATTTTCGAAATGAACTGAACTCCTAAAACGCTAACTACATAATTTCGATTTAACACATTATTTTATCGTATTTTTGAATTGCATAATACTGGCTTAGAATTTCAGACAAAGCCGATTATTAATATATAAAAAAAATACGCAGAAAAAAACTTCTAAGCTCTCTCCTGTTAAGTAACAGATTTGCAGATAGAGTACTTTGCGTAGGGGCCGTCGATCTAATGTGAGCCAATACCCATACTAGATTATCCCTCCTGTTCTCAACACAGATTAATATAAAACATATCTTTAGCTAGAATAAACAAAAATCCACTAATTGATCTATAAACCTTGTACATTATAAATTTTCATTTCAAACCCTTATCCGCAACCCAATGGTGCAAAGGGCACTGCATCATATAAACGCAGTGTTATCTTGATCGTTAACACATGAAGGAAAGGTGATCAGCCCTCCGCTTCGGGTACCAGTCCAGGGTAATATGGAGTAAATATTAGAGTGAAAAAATCACTTATATTTATTTAACCCCCCTGGGAATCGAACCCGGGACCTCCAGAACGGTAGCCGAGCGTGCTGACCATTACAAAACTTATAAAGAGAGATGATTACGAACTGTTCAATATCTTAATGTGACTAATATTATGACAGCTTTTTATATATAAAAAATAGAAAATCAAAATATAAATTATCGCTCAAAAACGGTTGTAGGTAGGTAGGTACCTGTGTACATAGATAAAAATGAAATGATCTATGGTTGTTCAATGCCCTCTTGACGGCTCTAAGCACATTTTATTTTAGCGCCGAGATTAAAGAAGGCCAATCTTCTGCGTGAGATGCGCATTAAAAAGGCGAGGTAGTAATAAATGCAACTCCCATATGAAAAAACAGAAGGTATTCGACAGACCTCCACTTGTTGATGCCCACGTTGGAGGTCCCCGCGAACCAGGGGTCTATGAGGAACACGCAGCGGAAGGTGGCAGCGCCCCTCAGCCCCTCCCGCAGCGAGGGGTTGTCGTGGAGCCGCAGCCCCTTGCGGAACCAGTGCACCGTGTGCTGGGCCATGCTGTCTCCCTCCACTCGACCCGCTACATGGGAAACGGACAGAGACATTACTCATCTACCAGGTCATGCACAGTACCTACTGCGGTTCGGATAATACTCGACGTGACTGCGTCGCTAGCTCACACCTGTATAGGGTCAAAAGATAGAATTACAGTCTGTTCACAGTTATTTTACCTCTAGTTTTTTTTTTATACTGCCAAATAAATAATTAAAAAAAAATAGAGGTAAAATAACTGTGAACAGAGTGTACCTATACTGTAGCCCAGTGGTGTTCAACCATTATATATATATATATATATATATATATATATATATATATATATATATATATATATATATATATATATATATATATATATATATATATATATATATATATATATATATATATATATATATATATATATATATATATATATATATATATATATATATATATATATATATATATATATATATATATATATATATATATATATATATATATATATATATATATATATATATATATATATATATATATATATATATATATATATATATATATATATATATATATATATATATATATATATATATATATATATATATATATATATATATATATATATATATATATATATATATATATATATATATATATATATATATATATATATATATATATATATATATATATATATATATATATATATATATATATATATATATATATATATATATATATGTATATATATATGTATATATATGTATATATATATATATATATATATATATATATATATATATATATATATATATATATATATATATATATATATATATATATATATATATATATATATATATATATATATATATATATATATATATATATATATATATATATATATATATATATATATATATATATATATAAAAGTATTTGTTTAAGTAAAAGGTTTTGTTTTATTTTATACTTAATATTTTTCAAATGGTGAAAAAACATTCAGGTTTTATCTAAAAAGATCTGTTGCACAGTATAAAGTTCAATAAGTGGCTTGATATTTATTTTTAATGAATTGTATTATATTTTTAAACTTTAAAAACGTTATCCTTTTTTTTTTATTTATGACGTTCTTGAAAGGAGTGAGCGATATGTAAAGTAATTTGAAGAGAAATGTGCCCCACCCCTAGAATTTTCCGCGTACTCAACTTAGGAGACCACTGCTCTAGGTATGATGTTGTGAACGATCTAAATAGTAACAGTATAGGAAGGTTGTGAACATATTGATAATGTTTTGGCACCTTAAAACAAAGGTCAAAGAATCCCCATCAAACCGTCCCTGGGTGTCATGAAAAAAAAGATGTTTAAAAATCAATTAAAACAAAAAAAAACTAACGTAAAATTCTTAAAATATTCGCCAATGAAATTCTTTCACCACGGAAACAAATTGATTTACGAGTAATTTAAAAATGTCCATTAAAGTTCATAAAGAAAATTTCGATTATTTGATAAAAACATGTAATGTAAGTTTATTACATAGTTATACTTTTATGTAAATGACAGTTTATTTTTATTTTTAGATTACTTAAGTGAAAACCTCTAATTGGAATGTTATTAGACAAATTAAAACTTCTATTTTTCAATGACAGGTTTTAATAATACCAAAAATATTTTCCCTGTTCAATGCAACTCGTGTTCAAACCATCCACCACCTCCCCTGTTGGGTCAAGGAACAATGGAGCATTCCATTGTCAATAATTGTGTCTAGATCTCCTTAAAGACGTCTTAAATAACTAAGAGTTAAATCAAATTACAACAAAAAACAAAAGCGAATAAAATAATAAAAACACAAAAATATTATCCATAAGAAAATCGATTAGTTTAAATAAACATAATTAATTTTTACCTGCTTGTTCGCTAATTTCCTCGGTTCCACTTTTCTAATAAAAAAAGCACTGAATCTAAAAACTAAACCTTCTTTTGTTTAAATACTGATGTAAACAGTAAATAGTATGATTGCATTAAATCAAATCGATTTGCGGATGTGCAATTTTCACGGAGCAATTTTCGAAACGACCGCCTCGCCCGACTGAACGAAGTTATATGTGACAAAGATAAGGATTTACTGAACGGGAACAGTATAAATAACGTTTGCTCAGCTAGACCGCTACTTGAATATGATCCTTGGAAAAATATTACGTTATTTATTAACTACTCGCAACCTCTCATTTATTTAATTATTGGACAATTTATATGGCGCTGTTTTCGAGAAAAATCCCTTCAAGGTTACAATTTGCATTGATTTCCTTGGTAATTTAACTTATGTAAGTCCCTAAAGTGTTCGATTGAGATTTTTGTAAAATAACGGTTTCGAGAACAACCAGGAAATGCTATCTCTCTTTCTCTCTCTCTCTCTCTAGTGGTCGGAAAACTTACTTGACAAAAAGCCAAATGTGCACATTATAAACGATAAAAAAACATATTGAGAGGCAAATCTGTTATATTAAGGGTAAACCCAATAAAACTTTAATTCATTCTTAATAAGGATTTTAGAACTCGTTAAAAAAATTGTTTTAAAAATAGCGTCCTTGCACCCCTTTTGATCAAGTCAGGTTTGTATATAGTTTTTTTTAGCATGTTTCCAGGTCTCGTCATTAAGACGATTTCTTAGTTTACTTTTAAAAGGTTCATAATTTTAATAGATTGTTCGCATGAATACGTAAAGTCAAAGCGCCTTCCCGAGGATATTTGTGCTGGAGCCACACTTAAAAGGTCAAAGAACCATATGCGCCTCCGGGTCACACTTACTGACCTACAATGAGGTGCCTAAGCATGGATTCATATCCATTCGGTCTCATGACCGCTAGATATTATTTAATAATTATAATATAACGAATGAGAACATATTTTTTTTACAAACAATGGTCTTTACAACGTGTTAATGGGATCGCAATAATTTATAATAAGTGGTAAAACATACAAAATACACAATGAATATTAGTGTGAATGGGTATTTTTTTAGGGTGGTGGATTTGACCGAAAAGGTTTTCATTCCCTTTCCTTGAAATCATTACTTTATAACGGTTACTGGAACTGTTCCATTTAAGGAACGGTATTAGTTACACAGGTATCAAAATATAATCTGTAAACAAACTACGGCAGGAAAAGAACAAGTGACAAAACAAGACTTCTCACCGCCGATCATTGTGTATTTCCGTTCTGTATCTACATACAGACGCATTATCTTTGAATTTTTTATTATCAAAAATATAATATAGTTTTTATCACGAGTGGTACTAGATCTTGAGAAAATGCATTCTCGCAATGATTCAACGTGTAGTCAACTTAATAAAATACTGTAAAAACTTTATGAAATATTGATGTTGGTATTTGGGTAAAGGAAAAAAAATACAACCAAACTTCATTTCTGGTAATATAATAAAATGAAAAGTTAAATTTTTAAAGGAATACAAATATATTTTCCAACCTTCGTTGCACAATGGTTAGTGCGTTTGACTTAATGTTGATATTGATAGAATCGTAAAAGATGAATAAACGAATGAAATTTATTTTATTTTAACAATTAAACTACTTTAATTTTTTTTAAAGTTTAAGTGCCTTTTTGTTTCTGCGGCCCTCCAATCCATTTAATTATTTGGATTGTCCGATCTAGATAGATTCTAGTCAGCTTATTAATAATATATAAATTGGTAAAATCTCCGAACTGAATATACTCGTCAATAAGCTTGGATTTTCATTAATAAGTAAATCTCCGATCAGGATTTCCCGAATCACGTCTCGTCTCCTATTTTCATCCACTTTTTTCGTTTGTTTTCAATACATTCTCGATAGATTCCAATAAGATGCGAATTAATACATATATCCGATAAGCTTGATAAATTCTAACATGACATTTTTCATTCATTCATTTCATTCAACCCCTCATCCTCACCAGATGGTGCGCATAGGCCACTGCATCATATAAACGCAGTGTTATCTTGATCGTTTTTTCGTCAGATAATTTCAACATAGTTACTATGCATACATCTGTTGACGGATCTCCCAAATACCTATAACATGTTGTTAATATGCTCACATATCTAACGACTGACAGCCTATCGCATCTCCATATTCCTGTTTTTTTTTTACAATCGCCAATAAGCTTGATATATTCTAAAATGATATTTAATCCTACATAAATGTGCTGTATTTATGTATGATATTTAATTATGTATGATATTTAATCCTACATAAATGCGCCTTACGTGAATACTCTCACATCCACGCCTCGCGCAACGTGACCAATGTGGTAATCCTCGACACCCTAGCGTCGGCACGTGCGATCCGCCGCCAACCCACTCTCCCCGCTCAAATAACTCCCTCAAATGAAAATAAATCCAAACGGAACGATAATAATTCTATTAATAATGCCTTATTATCTCTATTAATAACCTTATTACCTTCCTCTCTAAAATAAATCACCCTTTTGTAGCTAAAATAAGAAATTCAATTTAGCGGTCTGCGAATTTTTTTTCTTATTACGACGCAAAAATATCATTTTCGTTATGTTATTTAGGGATGCCTAATCTATTTTTACTGCTACACGTGTAAGGAAAAATAGGAGGAATATTTCATCTTCTTCTATTTTTTATTGATTTGGAAATAACTTATGGAAAAGGATGATGATTTAACTATAAAAATAAATACTTGTATATGTGTCGCGTACTTTCAAAAGTGTAAGTCGATTTTACAAAAATGCTAAATTCTTCGGGTAACATTTACGTTCAAAAGATTTGTCTATCTTTGGATAAAATATTATGAAATGGAGAATTTTCCAAATTTTTTTGAAAATTATTAAGTCTTTAAAAAAAACATGAGACACCAACCTGTAATGACGTTATCTTGATTATTGATCTATCCCCGCTCTCTGATTGGCCGATATGGGTCAGAAGGCAAGTTCCATGAATATATCGGAATTTGAAATACCACCCTGTTTTTAAGTATTTTTAGCGGGGTTTTCAAGTATACAAATATTTTAAACAATAAAACCCACAATTGGCATTTCGATTGAGTATTTATTTTAAAATCTTATAAAATTGGATCTGGCGGATTTTGAAAGTAGGCGACACGTATGGCCACTTTTGAGTTTATTAAAATAAATACTAGTTTTTGTTTAAAACATGTTTTTGCTTAGCTACAAGAGAAATCTGCAAAAATTTCAAATAGAAATCCCAGAATAGCGGAGTCACTTTGTAAGTTATGAAATAATGATAAATATACTACATTTTTTACATTTTCTTTGTGGGATGTCATTTAAAACCTTTTATTTATTGATTCGATAGCGAAATAAGATAGTGGCTTATATATAAAATTAAAATACATACTTGTATAACACCAACTTTAAAAGTAAATACGACTAGTTTTGAGAACTACAAATGAGAACATAAATAGGTGAAAATACCAACTCAGCTTGATTAAACTTAAAAGATGTCTTTTACAGGGGTTTTATATTCACATTTAATACTTTTTATAAACCCTTATCTACAACCAATGGTGCATAGGGCACTGCATCGACGCGGTGTTATTTGATAGCTACTTACATGAAGGCAAGGTGATCTATCCTACGCTTCAGGTACCAGGTCCAGGGTGATGAGAAAATAATCATAGTTAAGTATTGAATAAGCATTATAATAAAAAATATCCAATATTCATTTATTTTGTTTATTTTTTTGCATATTAATCTTTCTGGCACATTTGATAAAACTTTCTCGTTATTTATTTGATAAACTAAAATAATTGGTTAATTATTTTAGAGTATCATTATACAATAATATAAAATACAAAATAAAAATAATACTTAGTTTTTAACCACTTTTATTTTTAGTACTTTTTTTCAGGTTGGAGAAAAGTACCAAAAATAAAAAAGGTCAAAAACAAAATTCTAGTTTTATTTTATAAAATATTTATTAAAACCCCCTTTCCGAGAGTAAAAATTAATACAATGCAATTTGAAACAATGTATCCCGAATATTCAAACGCAAACAAATTGATTGTGCGATGATTTTCTTCAAGAGTGCAGACAGCCTAAGAAACGAGGAATATTTTAAAATATGCGAAACAAACGTATTTACGCAAATTTTGCTATTATTTCTCTTGTCACCGCGGAGAACACTAAGCGCAGAGTACAAAGATCCAGTGGTCCCCAACCTTTTTGTCGCTGCGGACGGGTCAACGTTTGATAATTTTACCGCGACCCACTGGGGGGGGGGGGACATTGAATGCTGTCCCACCGCATGCCCAGATCTGTTACATAAGCATCATCTAGGCTTCCTGACAGATCTGCTCTTGCTAAGCAATTTTTTTAACTAATTGCAAAATTTATAGAAAATGTGAAACAATATAAAATTGTATCCCGATTTTACTGAGAATTTACATTTAAAAGCTTTCAATATATCTACCTGTCACTGCTAATCTAAATAAATACAAGTTTGTAAATCCGTCACCAAATTTTCTAGAAGTACCCCGGTGCAGTGAAAGGGATTTAGTTCAATTAGCCAGCTAGATTCGACTCCGACCCGACGCTGGCCGGTACACAGACGCCCACAACCCCGACTAGCACAGCAGACAGACACGGAACAGTGCAAAGACACTTACAGAGAATGGTCAGTCATCACATTCCCAAGGCTAGACGATCCTGCGCCGTCCGGAACAACTCATCCACTTTTCTCATCCCGGTCCAGCCGCGAATGTTGTGAAGCCACGATGTTCGCTTTCTACATTGAATGTAGTTGAATTCAATAACAAAATGTTTGTACAATACGTTTTCTTCTTCTTCATCATCTTGTTGTAGGCCTTGCGGCCTGTTTATAAGAGGGATTAGCCTCCTGCGATGTCGATTCCCAGCTATCGACCCATCTCTTTGGTGGTCTGCCCGGGATAATAATAATAAAAAAATACAATTGTGGTACATAAGTTATAGTGATAAATAATAGTAGAGAAGACACAAGGTTTGTGGGAAAAATTAAGAAAAAATATATAACAATGAAGGATTGTTCCGGAAGTTTTAGATTATTTTTCAATCTTCTTTTGGATTTATGGGTATTTTCCATATATTTAATAGTCAACGGACGGTTGAAAGTTTGTTTTTCTAAGATAGAAACAAGAATTTGAGAATGCTTAGGGTTTAATATCGGATTGTGTCGGGTTGAGGTCCCGTGGTTAGTGTCGCGGACTCGGGTTAAGTCGGAGTTTCTCGGTTCGAACCCACTCTACCACAATTTGATACATATTGCTAATAATAAGCCGCTTAGGCTCACAGAAATAGTATGAAAATGCAAAAAAAAATAAAACACAAATATTTCTCTTTTTTTTTTAATAAAAAAGTTTTATTGGGTATGTTCGATTTTTTCAAAACTAGTTTTAGATAGGAAGCCCGGGGATTGGGGACCACTGACATAGATTATGTCGTAGTCGAGTAGAAAATGGCGGTCAATGGTCATGCATTATTTACGTTTGCATAATACTAGAGTAAGGTATTTCTAGTAAGGTAGGTACTTGTGCCATAGCGCGGACGTCACGTAATCAGGTACTTATTTATTTATCTATCTATTTCATATATTTATCTATTTATTTAATCTTTATTCCAAGCCTTGAGGTGAATTGTGCAAACCCATTTATATATTTTATATGAATGGGTTTGCAAAAAATAAAAAATAAAATAAAAACGAGTTAAATGGAAGTTACATAAACATGCTATCGTTATTTATTTGTTTTTTTCTTTATTTCAAGACTTGAGGTAAATTGTGCGAGCCTATTTATATATTCAAAAAAAAAAAATTAACAAAAAATATGAACAAGTTAAATTAAAGATATATAAACATACTACCGTTTTTATTTATTTTATCTTTATTTCGAGCCTTGAGGTGAATTGTGCAAGCCTATTTATATATTTTATAACACACAATAAACAAAAAAAATGAATTTTAAAAAAGTGAAATTTTAATTGTGTATTTTTTTTATTATATATCATTTAACTAGGTAGGTACTTGACTTACGACAAGATTCTCTGAAATATACACAGCATTTTAAAAACATTTTTTTATGCAATTATTTATTTTAAAGACTACTTGTTTTCAATAATACCGTTATAACATAATGAAGAATTCTGTAAATTTTCATTTATTTTATCACACACTGGACCACCCTAAGGATGATATCGCTCACTCTTTTCAAGAACGTCATAAATCAAAAAACTTGATTTTTCAGAAGAACGTTTTTAAAGTTTAAAAATATAACACAATGTATTAAAAATAAATATCAAGCCACTTATTGAACTTTTTACTGTGCAACAGATATTTTAAGGTAAAACCTGAAGGTTTTTTCTCCATTTGAAAAATATTTAGTATATTTAAAAAAAAATAATTAAACAGTACCTTTTCTTCAAAATCCAAAAACAACACTTTCTGCACTGTAGCGGGTAAATAATAAGTTTAAAGAATGCCGATTTCGCTGGGATTTAGTACATTTTCTGGGCATTCTAAAAACATGCACAACTGAAAATTGATGATTTTTGATTTATGACGTTCTTGAAAGGAGTGAGCGATATATCAATATTATAGGTTTTTTATTTTTGCGATGTCTATAACTTTTCTCTCTTTTCCTATGTGTCTTAGAACATCTTCGTTAGTAACTCTCTAAACCTAAATGTACAATTGCATTGGACAGTCCTTAAGCTTTAGGAATATTGTACTGTAGTACACCACAGGATGGAAGATGGATTTTCGGATGGTGATATAAGGAAAGAATGCAAAGCTGAGCATAAGCCTTATCCATCACATTAAGAAAGGTGTGTTGAGATGATTTGGGCGCGTGAATCGAATGAGTGAAGAAAGAACAGTAAAAGAAACTTATGAGGCGAATGTGATTGGTAGTACAAGAAGAAGAAGAGAGAGGAAAACTCAGCATTTCAAATACTTGAAAGTGGTAAGTCACGAGTGGGAATAATCGGCGGGTATGTATGAAGAAATGCACAAATGCGGAATATTGAAGATTGCTTGCAAAGACAGATTGGTATGGCGTTTTATCATCTCTGCCTACCCCTGCGGGAGATAGCAGCGAGATGGTAATTTGTTATTTATTTAACTAACTATCACGTCGCTTCCCCACAGGGGTAGGCAGAGAGAATAGAGCGCCACACCACTCTGTCCTTGCAAACATTCTTCGCCTCTCCCACGTTCATGCATCTCCGCATACATACCCGCCGATTGTTACGACTCCTAACCTGACCACTTTCAAGTATTTGGCATACCTGATCGTGCCATGTTTTTCTCGGTCTTCCTCTGCTTCTTTACCCACTAACATTCGACTCATAAATTTGTTTTACCGTTCTTTCCTCACTCATTCGTTCTACATGTCCAAACCATCTCAACACACCTTTCTTAATTTTATCGATAATGCTCATCTCAGCTTTGCATTCCTTCCTTATTTCACTATTCGCACATCTATCATACATCGTTTTGTCGCACATTCTTCTGAGAGATCGCATTTCGACTGCATTCAGTCTCTAATTTACTTGGTTACTACGATTAATTAAAGAAAGGAAGCACCTACTCGCGACTATCTCCAAAAGACGCGCCGAATGGATCGGCCACGTGCTAAGACAAGAGGGTTTCCTGCATCAAATAATAGAGGGGACGATCGAGGGAATAAACGCCAGAGGACGCCCACACTACGAATACCTAAGCGACTTATACAAAGACATGGGCTGCTCGACGTATGAGGAGCTGAAGAGGGCTTCCGAAAACAGACGAGAATGGCGAAGGAGATGTCATCTATTGCTGCAGACCAATCCGCAGGATTGAGACCAGAGAGAGAGACTCGAGGAAAGAACGGTAAAACAAATTTATGAGGCGAATGTTAGTGGGAAAAGAAGCAGAGGAAGACCGAGAAAAACATGGCACGATCAGGTATGCCAAATACTTGAAAGTGGTCAGGTTAGGAGTCGTAACAATCGGCGGGTATGTATGAGGAGATGCATGAACGTGGAAGAGGCGAAGAATGTTTGCAAGGACAGAGTGGTGTGGCGCTCTATCCTCTCTGCCTACCCCTGCGGGGAAGCGGCGTGATGGTTAGTTAGTTAGTTAGTTAGAGAGAGACTCTAATTTTAAAATCAAAGAAAGAAAAAAAACGCAATGCCATAAAATTTGTTTTTATAAAATAAATAATAAATCAATAAACGTAAATCATTACAGTATGTACAAACTAAAGACTAATTTAAATATTACATATTTCACTGTTTACATATAAAAGTACTTAAAATAATATTATTAATGTCGTAAGTAAAATTTCACTAGCACAGGTTTCATTTACAGTAAGCTATAAATAAGTGGAAAATTTAAATTATATAAAATTACATGTACAAAGAATAGTGGACTTGTTTGAGGTTGATTTGTAATCCATCGTTGCCATATAGCTGCCCATCACTCGCGAAATGGGCACGTGAGTATACAAATTTGTACATTAATGCGAACATATGATTTTCCCTTCGCTTGTATACAAGTGCCCAGTCGCCCGTGATAGGTGATCTATGCTGGCCCTGCACTGTCTGTAGTCCATCACAGCAAACCCAGTTGACTAAGCTGGAAAAAAGATATATCTATATTAACACATTGTTTGCGGAAAATGCTTAAAAGCGTCTTTTTAAATACTGTTGGTAGAGAGCGGGAGAAGCCTATAAGCGTTCTATTTGCTTACTTTTGGTAGAGCACGAGAGACGCCTGCAAACATTGTACAGATGGGAATTGCGTTTGCGGTTATTTGTGATTAGTATACTGAGGGTCGGGCGGCAGACTGTCAGAGTATGAGTCTTCTTCTAACACTTATCTGCACCCTATGGTGCATAGGGCACTGCATCGTATTAACGCAGTGTTATCTTGACCGTTACCTACATGAAGGCAAGGTTCATCACTCCTGCGCTTCAGTGATCAGTGCAGGGTAATATTAAATAAATATAAGAGTGTAAAATCATTAATATTTCCCCCCTGGGAATCAAACCCGGGACCTCCAGCACGGTAGCTAAACATTAAACCACGGAGGCGGACAATAACTGGGCGGAGAATAAATAGGGTTAAATTTTTTTTAAATTAATGTTTCACTTAGTAAATACAACTATTTCTTAAAATCTACTGTGACACGTGTTTCGATGCATTCCGCATCATTTTCAAACACTGACGTGTCACAGTAGATTTTAAGAAATAGTGGTACATACAAAGTAAAACATTAATTAAAAATGGATAGATTTTACCACAAAGTGACTGCCGAATCAATAAATGAAATTTAAAAAAATTCTTTACGAAATAAACAGGTAAAAATTAGGTATTAAATAAAAACTTACGACGCCTTGTTTTTCCTTTTCCCTTTCGAGAACCAGCTGAGTTTGTCTCTGATCAAACTTCACCACGGCTGCCAGTACTTTGGCCAGCACCATGTTGTTATTGGAAGGCCCCGTCAAGTATTCGTAGAGAATGTTCCGCAAGTACTCCAGCTCCGTATTTTCCTCCATAGTCCTGATATGATTCAGAGAAACGAGGGCTTCATCCAGCCGGCGCTCCAGCTTCTCATTGGTCAGCTTCAATTTTTCATTTTTCTGCTCTGCTGATCTCAAGTTGGTGTCGCCGGATCGGCTCATCAGCTCCAAGTCGGCCAACCTTCCTTCCAGGTCCATTTTTTCGTTGATAGCCTCTCTTAGCTGCGTGCGCAGGCTGGTCAGTTCGAAGTCACTGTCGGAGTTGGTGGCACCGCCGACGGATATCCTGTCGTGCCTGTCCATCGAGGAGTTGATCTGGTCTTGCAGCTCCAATTTTTCCTCGATCAGAATCGAGTTTTGACGTTCTAGGTCTAATAATTTGCTGGAGATGTTTTCGTTGTTTTTCAAGTCTTCCAGTAAGAAGGAGTTCGCTTCGGTCAGTTTTGCGATCTGCGACTGTAGAGCGGAGACATCTGATGCTTCCGAACCGGGAGCGGCAGCGTTGAGGTTATGTCGGTAGCTGACTTGCGCGATTTCGCCATTGGCCTCCAACTCTCTGATTCTATCATTGAGTTGGCTGTTATCTTTGGAGACCTTAGTGAGGTGAGCTTGCAGCCCTTCAATATCGGCTTGCAACTTGCCCTTCTCACCTTTCAGCGAATGGAATTCCTCGAGAATGCTTTTGTGTTCAACTTCGATCTTCTCCAACACCTTTATTTTGACATTCATCCGCTCAGTTTCCGCCTCTAAAGTCGAGAATGACTGATTCAGATTATCAAAGTCGGAACACCTCAGTTCCAACTTCTCGCATTTATTTCTCAGCGAATTGTTGGTTTCCTGTAAGGACATCAATTCTTCGTTAGTCGAATCTTCCACGCTTCTATATTTGTCTTGTATTTCGGCGAGACGGACTTCGAGGTTTTTCTTTTCAATCTGCAACTGGTCGATGGTTTTAATTTTTTCCTCGTACTCTTGAAGTTTAGAAATCAACTGAGATTTTTCCGAGTATTCTCTATCCTTTTCGGATTGCACATTGGCCCTTTCTTCGTGCAAACCTTTAAGATCGGACTTTAATCTAGATAATTCGTCCTTGAGAGAATCCACTTCAGATTTTCTAAGACTAGTAACATGGGTGAGTTCCTTCTGTAATGATTCCTTTTCCGTGATGTATTTATTTTTGTCGCTGCTCGCTTGCGAAAAATCATTCTCTATTTGTGACAATCGCATGGTAAGGAATTCAGTTTCCAATTTTGACTCTTCAAACTTGGTTTTCATGGCCTCGAACTCCCCTATCTTTATATCTAGGTCGGCCACTTTTTCCGCAATAGATTCTTTTTCTTGTTTTAATCGAGTACACTTCTCCTGCAAACTGTTGTTCTCATCCAAAATGTTGGACAGTTTGACGTTCCACTCTTCGCTGTTGTCCGAAAACTCTTTCAATTTTGTCGCGTTTCCTTCGGTTTCTGCTTGGAGCTTATTCAACTTCTCTGTCAATTCGAATTTGTCGCTGATCAGTTTGTCTTTTTCCGAATGCAATTCCTGCGTTTTTTTCTTGAGGTCTTCGATCTCGGCAGTGTACTTAGCGATAAGTTGGTCGGTCTCTTTGGTTTTTTTGGCATCGGCTTTTTCCATTTCCGTGATCCTCTGTTGGATTCGAACCTTCTGCGCCATGATGAGAGAATGGGACTCCTGGAGAGCCGCCACATCGGATCGCAGGGACTCCATTACGGCGGTGAGCGTTTCGCATCTGGTCACTTCCAGATCATATTTATCTTCCAAGATGGATACCTCTTCTTCTAGATTGCATTTGAACACTAGAAGCTGTTGGAATTGAGAACCTAATAAGTCGATCTCGGCTCCGCGCGTTCTCAGATCCGTAGCCAATTTGTCTTTTTCTTTTTTCAAATCTTCGTACGATGTTTTGAGGTGTTCGTGTTCCTCTATATTTTCCACAAGTTTGGAAATTGTTTCTTCGCATTTAGCCTTTTCACTAGCTAAAGTATCGCATTTTGTCTTTAAATCTTCTAGTGCGGCCAATTTGTCATCGTACTGTCGCATCTTCTTAAAGTACTCTTCCGAATCGTTACCTCCAGAAACATTGGCGAGTCGATATTCTAATTCCTTAACTTTGGCACACATTTCTCGCTCGGACGCAGAGTACTCCGACTTCAACCTCTCCAGTTCTTGGTCGGCAGACCCTTCCGAACGTTCCGTACTATTCTTGTCACCTTGCAAACATTCAAGTTGAGTGTTTAACTTTTCCAACTCTGATTTTAGAGTATCATTATCAGTACACATTTCCTGGAGTTTACTTTCTACATCGCGGCATTTGGAATTGACAATATTTAGTTCGTTTTCTAAGGATTCTTTACTACTGAATACTTGCTCAAATTCAGACTTCATTTTATTTTTCTCCTCCAGCAAGTCTCGGTAACTCGCGGTCAGGTCCTCCTTCTCCCCGTTGTTTTTGCGTAAATCTATAAGCTCTCTTTCTAAATTGGCTATTTGTTTATTTTTCCTGGAGGTTTCGTCTCCCAGGATTCTGTTCCTGCCCTCCAGGAAGGTGTTCCGGTCAATAAGGGCGAGTTTCTCGCTGATTTCCTGCTTCAGCTGCAGCTCTGTGCATTTGATATTTTCCGATAAGGAAGAGCACCGTCCCTCCGCATCGTTCATCCGCAGTCGGAGTTGGTCGAGTTTGTCTTCCAGGTTAACGACGTGGACCTTGGTGGCGTCCAAGTCGGCGAGCTGTTGGCTCATCTTGAGTCTGTCATCCTCCAAGTCTTTGACTTCTATTTTCAGGTTCTCTATGGTAGTTTCGTTGGACTTAAGTTTAGAGTTGGCCGCAGAGATACTGTCTTTGAGGATTTTGATTTCGTTTTCCTTAGTTTCAAGTTCTTTATGTACGCTGAGTTTGTTCTCGGCGAGGGAAATGACGTTTTCTTCTTCTCTCTTATTGAGAATGTCTACTTTGTCCGCTAGGGATGATATTTCTAATTTGGCTCGATCCAGATCTGCCTGGATGAGAGCGATATCTCGCCCCTTCTGGGCCTCAAACGCGTCTAGTTCTTCTCTCAGTTTCCTCTCTTGGTCCCGAGATTGTGTAAGCTCTTCACTAATAACTTCTAACTTGGCTATCTTACTTTCTAAACTCTCCATTTCCGTCTTCTTCTTCTCTAGCTGCGTGGAGGATATTTGTAGCTCCGTGGTCAGTTGAGAATTTTTCTCTTTTAATGTTTTGATGGTCTCCTTGCACTTGGAAGTGAAGAGTTCTAATTTTTGTACTTTGTCGGAGAGCCTTTGCATTTCCGCGGAATGTTTATTTTCTAAGTCTTCGGGGAGGGGAGGCTGCTTTGGTTCGCCGCTTTCTCGACTATCGCCGAATGTGATGAGAGGTTTTTCTGGCTCCGAATCGACGGATTCTCCATTACTCGGGGCAGTTTGGTTGGCTTTAGCGGAATCTGCTGTAAAAAAGCAAAGAGTATGACTATAATATATATTTATATAAATATATTTATAAAAAATTTATTTATAACCCTTATCCGCACCTAATGGTGCATAGGGCACTGCATCAAATTGACACAGTGTTATCTTGATCATTACTTACATGAAGGCAAGGTGATCACTCTTGCGCTTCAGGAACCAGTCCAGGGTTATATTAAATAAATATAACAGTGTTAAATCACTAATATTTATTTTCACCTCCCCCCCTGGGAATCGAACCCGGGACCTCCAGTATGGTAGCTAAACACGCTGACCATTACACCACGAAGGAGGACAAATAAATATATATATATATATATATATAATATATCGTTCCGAACATTTTTAATTTGTTGCCTACGGATGTTGAGGTCAAAATAAAATATGGAACAAAGGCAAAATAAAGGAATGGGTGAATGATCAAGAGTTATTTTATTAAAATTGTAAAATGTTTATATTCTTAATTTTTTTCTCTTTTTTTGGGTGTATATTAGGTTAGAATCATTAAAAATCAAAAAACATGTATTAAAAAAGAACTCCACCGACAAGACACACAAGGCGGGTCTTTGAAAAAAAAAAATGTTCTAAACATGTAAAAATTGTGATTTAAATAAATGTATACCGATAAAACAAATATCCGAGACAACGAAATATCTTCGAGACAAATTTCAAGATGATCCAAATTGATCATTGATATACAAACACCATGGTATAGTCGGATAGATGCTCGACTGCGAAACTGGCGACGCGGGTTAGATTCCCCCCCATTGCAAAATAAATTCAAGAAATATTTTTATCAATTGGTCTGAGGGTTTATGATGTATTTTTCACATCTACTTTCCCTTTCCTTACTATTCTACCTGCAGATAAGGCTCTAAAATAGAGGCTTTTGCAGATTATTTCTTTGAAAAATAAAAATAAAACTTAAACCATCCAATGACAAGTTATAAGCCCTGTACATATGCCCAGACTTCCATATTCTTCATCATTTATGTTGAGATATAAATAGAAAAATTCTTGCCAGGATTCAATTAACACATTGTTTACGGCAAACGCTTAAAAGTGTCTTTTACATACTGTAAGTAGAGTATTTGCTTACTTTTGGTAGAGGGCGAGAGACGCCAAAAACATTGTACAGATGGGAATCAGGTTTGTGGTTACTTGTGATTAGTATGCTGAGGGTCGGGCGGCAGACTGTCTGAATATAGTCAGGGTCAGGGTTGACGAAAAAAACCGCGCAACAACAATGTGTTAATAATAGTCAGGATTATTGGAGACCAGGAGTACATGAATTTTACCTTCTGTATGTGAATGAACTGCGGCGTCAGCCACACTCTGCCCACTGTACGATTGTAGGAGTTTAATCTTAGTTTTTAGAGATTCTATCTTAATATTCTGCTCATCCAGCTCCATTCGCAACGCACTCTCCAGGTGAGCCTACAAAAAGAAAAACAATTTCGAATTTGAATTACATTACTAGTTCCGACTCTAATGTACAGAAGTGAAGAATGAGTGAAGAAGAGAGTTTGCAAAAGAAGGATGAAAGTAGACTAAATGCAGTCGAAATGTGATCTCTCAGTGCAGCAAAATCATGTATGATAGATGTCCCAATGGAATAATATAAAAAAATAATGCAAGGCTGGGACAAGCATTGTCGATAAAATTAAGAAAGGTGTGTTGAGATGGTTTGGGCGTGTGGATTCAATGTGTGAATGAAGTCAGAAAAAGGAGCAGAGGAAGATCGAGGAAAACTTGGCATGATTAGTTTTGTCAAATACTTGAAAGAGGTCAGGTCAGAAGTCAAAATAATCGGTGGGTATGGATGAGAAGTTGCAGTAATGTGTAAGAGGTGAAGAATGTTTGGAAATCACTTGTTCAAATCGGGTTGTGGTCCCGTGGTTAGTGTCGCGGACTCTTAAGTCAGAGTTTCTTAGTTCGAACCCACTCTATCACAATTTGATACCTATTTCTAATAATTAGCCGCTTAGGCTCATAGAAATAGTATGAAATTTAAATATAATAAAAACACAAATATTTCTTTTTAATAAAAAAAAAAGAAGACAGAATGGTGTGACATACTATTCTCTCTGCCTATCTCTTCGGGAAACGGCGTGATGGTTGGTTAGTTAGATAACTACCATGTTATCTTGGGTGCAACCAATGTCTTTTTAACACATTGTTTGCGGGAAATGCTTAAAAGCGTCTTTTACATACTATAAGTAGAGAGTGGGAGACGCTTATAAGCGTTCTATTTGCATACTTTTGATACAGCGCGTTTTGAGACGCCAAAAAAATTGTTCAGATGGGAATCAGGTATGCAGTTACTTATGATCAGTATACTGAGGGTCGGGCAGTAGACTGCCCGAGTATATATTAGGGTCAGGGTTGATGAACAAAACCGCCCAACAAATGTGTTGATAGTATATAAATAGTACCTAAAATTTTCATCAGTATAACAGCTTCATCCTATGTAATGTTGTGATGTGTGATTGATGTAAATAAATTAAGGAACAAGACTAAAGTAATGAGTACCTTGGCACTTTGTTCTAAAGAACACTGCTCCCGTAGTTCCGAAATCCTTCTCAAGGCTTTATCTTGAGTTTCCACCAACACCGCCTGAAAACAAATCAAATTCGATATATTTCTATAAATGGCCCTATAACAATGCAATGACAATGCAGAATTCTCAACTAGTTCTCAGCCCGAGTGTGACTCGGGCAAGGAGTAAGATAAATCTTTATTGCAAAATCCTTACTTTTTCAAGGGGTTATGTTATATGGATAGTTCACGATTGGAGTCCAGAAGGTAGAATCGGAATGGAGTAATGATGTACTGAGGGAAAGCATCGTACCCTCGCCTTGGCGTTCTCCCTCTCCAGGTTCCGGTAGTGGCGGGCGAGGTCCGTGTACCTGCCGCGGTACTTGTTGTACTTGTCGCTGGAGCGGCGGTACGCGGCAAACAGCTGCTCCTTGCTCACCTTCTCCAGCTGCGCCGGCACCGCCACGCTGTCCTCCATCTCGCTCGCCGACACATCCAGATCGGACTGCAAACCAAACGTGTTATCGGCAATTTAGTTATGTATTTGGGAATTATATAGCTTATCCATTAACCGGATCCACGCGGTTCACATAACCGTATGTGTTTTCACAAAACATGCCCCATAAGCGTATGTGTTTTTATATTGCTCCAAGTTTCGAATCTCAGTTCAACTTGGAGGGATTTTTTCATGGCGTGGAACTTTGGATATTTGCGATTTGGAGATTTGACATCTCACTCTCGACGCTATGCATCGCCAGTGGGTAAGAGTGACACACGATGCGTGGTTTGATTTATTTATGTTACGATCTTATTTGTTTATATTACGATATATTTCAAGAATAATGTGACACAAGTGTATTATAGAGTACCAAAAAGGCACAATGAATTCCATTGAACGTTTTTGTTTAGGAAAATAAATGTTTCTTAACTAAACACACGATAAAAGTAATCATTTGAAAAACTGCGAAATACTGCCGCGCACTGGCGTCTCTCAGGAAAAAAGTTAACGCAGTTAAAAGGTTAAAAAAAATATAAAAATGGATCATTATCATGATGTGTTATTATTGGCTAATAAATTAATATGAAAAATCACAAGACTATCGGTAACATTCTTATTGAAATCTATAGATAAGTAAGGGAGATATGCAGGTATAAATTTTAGATATTTTCATTAATTGATTTGGCAGTCACTTTGTGGTAAAATCTATTCATTTTTAACTAATGTTTTACTTAGAAATTACCACTTTTCCTTAAAATCTACTGTGACAGGTGTTTCGATGCATTCCGCATCATTTTCAAACACCGATGTTTCAAACGCCGTGTTTGAAAATGATGCGGAATGCATCGAAACACGTGTCACAATAGATTTTAAGAAATAGTGGTATTTACTTATATTTATGATATTTTAATAAAATGAAATATGGACACTGAAAAAGGGATACAAGAACCATCAGTGATGAGGAGTAAGACGGGGAAGAATATTAAAAAAAAGTAGTATTAGAAGTTGTTTTGACGATTTACCTGCAGGTGATACATCCCCCCGGGGGACTCGTAGCTGGGGAGGCGGAAGGACACATCGCTGGCGTTGGAGCTGTTGGAGAGCCGGCGCAGCCGCGACGGGGCCGGGTACGCCGCGGCGCCGAGCGGCTCCGGGCTGCCGGCGGGCAGGTGGTTGGCCCCCAGCGGCGGCACCGAGTCCTTGGCCTCGTCGGAGCTGCGCAGCGGCGAGGGCGTGCTGGTCAGGGACACGTCCTGGAACCCGCTGCCCCTGGGACGGTGCGGCGAGTTCTGGGGCGTCTCTGCAAATGGACATTTCAAAAGAATGTGAGAATGTGAGATAATTGAAATGCACTCCCTCAACAACAAATACATATTGACAACATTTTGAGTGTGTCCAAATACTTGTTCACAAAATCTGGATTATCTCCAATTACAGGAGTTATTTTCATATTATTTTTTGACATTTCATCAAAGATGAAGAAGAATATGGAAGTCTGGGCATTTACGGGGCTTACGACCGTCATAGGCTGGTTTGAGTGATCACTTTACACACGTGTAACATTCACCAATTCTACCCATTATTGACAACCACACTACTCAAATTCTTCGAAGTTCTATATATATGAACCAATTTAGAAACTTTGTTCTTGAATCACTAGAACTTCACTAGAGACATCTATTGGTGAGATGTAAAGAAGCTTTTTTATTAAGCAGAAACTCTTATATTAGTATGTGAGATTCGAATCCCGGATTATAATCACACACATGAGAAACGCCAGAAAATACCATTTTCATTTTTATAAGCTTAATAATAAAAATGAAAATGGTATTTTCTGGCGTTTCTCATGTGTGTGATTATAATCCGGGATTCGAATCTCACATACTAATATAAGAGTTTCTGCTTAATAAAAAAGCTTCTTTACATCTCACCAATAGATGTCTCTAGTGAAGTTCTAGTGATTCAAGAACAAAGTTTCTAAATTGGTTCATATATATAGAACTTCGAAGAATTTGAGTAGTGTGGTTGTCAATAATGGGTAGAATTGGTGAATGTTACACGTGTGTAAAGTGATCACTCAAACCAGCCTATGACGGTCGTAAGCCCCGTAAATGCCCAGACTTCCATATTCTTCTTCATCTTTGATGAAATGTCAAAAAATAATAAATACATATTGATTTATTTATAATATCAACATACTTTTTTCCAAATAGAATTATTGTATTAGAGATATGAGTAAGAGAACATGGAGCTGGCAAAGGAAGGATGAAAGCAGAGTGAAGGCTGTTGAAATGCGCTCCCTCAGACGAATGTGTGGGAAATCATTGTCTGACAGAATAAAAAAAAGAAGACGTAAGAAAGGAATGTAAGGCCGAACAAGGGATAGTTGAAAAGATTGGGAAGAGTTCTTTAAGGTGGTATGGATATGTGGAATGAATGGATAACGAGAGAATGACTATGAAAATATATGTGACGAATGTAAGCAGGAAAACAGAGCGAGGACAGCCGAAAAAGTCTTGGCACAATCAGAACCTAAAATCTGATAGTGTCAACAATCTGCGTAATCGGAGGGCATGTATGACTAGATGTATGGATGTGAAGGAGGCGAGGAGTGTATGTCAGGACAGAAGAGTGTGGCGTTCTATCCTCTCTACCTACCCCTGCGGAAACAGCAGGATGGTAGAAGTAGAAAGAAGAGTTCAAAGGTAAATTAAGTAAAAAAAGGTATTTAAAAAAACATAGTTTTATATGTATAAAACATGCGCGTATTTTAATGCAACGTTGTGTCAACATTTCAAAGCAATTGGTGAATAACTTGAGGAGATATGAGATTTGGAACAAACAAAAATTGATGTTTTTATTTATATAGATTATATTGCGGGTATACTGGCAAAGTAGTCCGCCTCCGTAGTGTAATGGTCAGCACGCTCGGCTACCGTTCGGGAGGTCCCGGGTTTGATTCCCAAGGGGGGTAAAATAAATATAAGTGATATTTTCACTGTAATATTTATTCAATATTATTACCCTGGACTGGTACCTGAAGCGGAGGGCTGATCAACTTTCCTTCATGTGTAAACGATCAATATAACACTGCGTTTATATGACGCAGTGCCCTATGCATCATTGGGGTGCGGATAAGGGTTTTATTATTATTATACTGGCAAAAAATATTAACTCTAAAATCGCTGTTATTTAAAGCTTTTTAGCCTGAATAAAATACCCGCTATTAAACACAAAGTTAAATTAACTTTTAAAACCACATAAATATGACATATCAAACTATTTTGTATTTTGCCAGTTTATAGAATGTTGAAAACTTTATAATATGCATCAATAAGTCAAAATTGCATATTTTCGAGTTAATGTTTTTTGCCAGTACACACATCGCTCACTCCTTTCAAGAACGTCATAAATCAAAAAACTTGATTTTCAGGAGAACGTTTTTAAAGTATGAAAATATAATACAATGTATTGAAAATAAATACTAAGCCACTTATTGAACGTTTTACTGTGCAACAGATTTTTCAGGTAAAACCTGAAGGTTTTTTCTACATTTGAAAAATATTTAGTTTTTTGAAAAAAATAATTAAACAATACATTTTCTTAAAAATGCAGAAACAACATTTTTTGCCCTGTAGCGGGTAAATATTAAGTTAAAAATATGCCTCTTTTGCTGGGATATAGTACATTTTCTGGGCATTCCGTAAAACATGCACAACTGAAAATTGACAAATTTTGATTTATGACGTTCTTGAAAGGAGTGAGCGACATGATATACAATAAATAGCACACATTTACATATACATCTTATTGTCAAAAGAGCATTGATTATATTTTTATTTTTATTTTTTTTAAAAGAGAAATATTTGTGTTTTTATTATTTACACAAATATTTCAATTTCATACTATTTCTGTGAGCCTAAGCGGCTCATTATTAGAAACAGGTATCAAATTGTGGTAGAGTGGGTTCGAACCGGGAAACTCTGACTTAAGAGTCTGCAACACTAATCACAGGACCACAACCCGACATAAATTACGCAATAAAGTTGTACAACCTGCTTCCATTATCCATAAAGTCATTAAAAAAAGAAACCAAGTACAAAAGAGCCGTTCATAAATGGATAATGGAAGTGGGTAGATCTGAAATAGATCGCATCATTCGGCCACATCGTATTTGATTGCATATCATAAACAATTTTCTTTCATTATAATTTTATAAATAAATAATGCAAAATGTGTTATTGTAATGAGTAAGAGTATGATGAAATAAAAATAAATAAATTCAAGGTTTAGAATTCTTCTTCTAACCCTTATCCGCACGTAATGGTGCATAGGGCACTGCATTGTATTGACGCAGTGTTATCTTGATCGTTACTTACATGAAGGCAAGACGATCACTCCTGCGCTTCAGGGACCAGTCCAGGGTAATATTAAATAAATATTAGAGTGCAAAATCACTAATATTTATTTTCACTCCCCCCTGGGAATCGAACCCGGGACCTCCAGCACGGTAGCTACACACGGTAACCATTGCACTACGGAGGCGGACAAATTTTATGTACTCTGTAATATAGATTAATTCTCATAATTCACTAATTGGATTTGAATTCTCCTCTCATCAATATATGCAGTAAACGGATATTGTTTCATTATAAATTCATTAATTATTTATATAAATAAATATTCACTAAACGCTCAAATACTTATGTATATTATTTTTTTTACTCACCATCATCTGCTATTGAGAACAAATCATTGTTTGATATATCCGAAATACTGCTTGAAGCCGATGTCACAGCTGCCTAAAAAATAATATAACGACAGCAAAATTGTATTTCACGAAAAAACAGTGTCTTACATACAAACGCATTCAAAGATAAGGGTACCTATCCGAATCTGATAAAAAGAGTATCATTAGCGTACATTCTATTCGAGATAAGACACAGAATATAATAAACAGTATTTTCAATCGATGGCACACTTCGCAATGAACAGAAAAATTACCGTAAAAATGAACGGATATTATTTTTCAATAATCAACACAGGATCTCTTGGTTTCTCGTGACACATTTTCACAATTTACTATAAAAACTATTCAAATACAACACTTCGACACACCTTTTTATATATTTGACGTAGAGTACACATTTAATTTAAGGCAATTACCTGGGCGGCTTGTGCAAATTGTTGAATTCTTTGTGGAGAGGATTTTACTTCCTCGGCGATTTTGTCTTTAAGTTTTTTAAACATTTTTATTATTAATTATATTCGCGTACTCGATGACAGCTCTACATTGACATACGTGTAAAGGTCGCCATATTTACAATCCAATTCCACAGACTGCTTTGCAATCTCGAATATAATGAAGAAAAATATGTCGCTACTGTACTTACAAGTGCCTACAAAAATAATTATTTCTCTATTTCATACAAATTATAACAAAAAAATTAATAACATTAATTTTGGAATGTATATTCCTAAATGTAAAATTATTTGATTCATCCGAAAGAAAATAATGATTTTCCTATAATCAATTATAAAATATATTTGGTTATTCTTCAATTAAAATTTGATCTTTATTTGAAAATATTCTTTAATGTCATGAGCGAAAGGATTATGTTAGCGTGGCATATATTTTTTATTGGTGATGTTTTAAAGTTATCGGATTAATGTTGCTATAATAAAAATATGTTAAAGGTAGCCGATTTTCACTAATGTTCCTACGTAATTCGAACATGAGAATCTAGAATTTATATGTTAGACTTTGAAAAAATACAAAATAAGTCGATATTTTATGCACAAATAAATTACATCACTTCATTTAAAAGTATTTGTTGTATACTGTAGAAGAATAATTTTTAGAATATACCTGATCAATAATGTGTTGACACAGTAGCCATAAAAACAATTTTGAATTCAAAATAAAAACTCGTAAGATCAGCCGGTAAATGGGTTTTGATTTGTTATTTGTAAATTTCGATATACAACGAATTTTGATATTCTTTTCTGATTTAACTACCAACCTCAAGTAAGTTTTGATATTATTCTCGTTGAATTCTACCATTTGACTTAAGTTTTTAGGTTTTATTTTGTGTAAGAGATCTCTTATGTCATTTTACGCTTGTCCGTTGTTATTTGTATTTTATTCAAAGTTAAATTAAGTTAATTTGCGCAATATAATAATAATCTGTGAATTCCTAATCTGAGTAATGTTATTAATATTTTGTCGGCGTTTCTTACACGAATCCAAATTGACAACTCCATCCAAGGCGTCAACTTATTCCCATATTGCTCTTCAATCCCTCAAATTGACAAGTAACCCTTAGTTTGCTCCTCATAGTTAGGCTTGCCAGATTTCTGAAATGTTCAACCGGGACACCGGAATGCCCCCAGCGTACAGTACAGTGAAATAAATGTCAAAGTAATTATCGTAAGCAATCCTTCATATTTAGACTTTTTTGTCATCTATAATTATTAAATTTTTACTGGGGCGCGAAGAAAACCGACCGGGACAGCGGAATTTTGTCTGAAAACCAGAATTGTCCGGTCATACCGGGACGTCTGGCAAAGCTACTTATAGTAGGCTATAATGGGGCAAGCAAACAGTCTGACAGTTTAAAATACCCACAAATCAAAAAAATAAATACGTATATTTTTTGACATCTTAACGAAGATGATGAAGAATATGGAAGTCTGGGCATTTACGGGGCTAACGACCGTCATAGGCTAGTTTAAGTGATCACTTTACACATGTGTAACATTCACCAATTCGGTAGTAAGCCCCATAAATGCCCAGACTTCCATAGTATTCTTCATCTATGATGTCAAAAAATAATTTTAAAAAATAACTCCTAATTGGAGGTAATCCAGATTTGTGAACAAGCATTTGGATACGCTCAAAGTGTTGCAAAAAAAATGTTCACCTATATCTACAGTATCTAGCGAAAACTTTGTTGTAAAAAAAAGAAAAATATTTGTGTTTTTATTATTTACAAAAATACTTCAATTTCTTACTATTTCTGTGAGCCTAAGCGGCTCATTATTAGAAATAGGTATCAAATTGTGGGAGAGTGGGTTCGAACCGAGAAACTTTGACTCTAGATTCCGCGACACTAACCACGGGACCACAACCCGACACCTTTCCTATAGATTGTCTTGTAAAATTGACGGACACAATTATGGATTTATTTGCAGGTAAGCCAGCATGTCACAGGCCGTGTGGAGATTCGAGCGGACGGTTGCAGAAACAGTGGAGGCGCTGAGGGACATTGTTCAGCGGGACGAAGATGTGCGGGCCTCCCAAGTCCAAGGGGAGTGGGGTTACCGGGCGCAGCTGCTGCTGGAGCCTGCCGGCTGGGACGCCTTGTGGAGGATACCTAAGGAGACCTGCCAGAGATTCGGTATGGACACTATTGTCTATGGACATTTGATCAGGTTGTGCTTCTAGAAAATGTTGCCAGTATGCGGAGTCGTTAATGGTTCTATAGTCCCCGACTAGACCTTAACCCAGTGGTTCTGAATCTTTTTGAAGTCTGGGAGAATTTGTGATCATAAGGAAAATACGCGGTACACCAAAACTTAACATCGAAAAAATATCTAAAAATGTTTTTATTAAAATTTAAACTTTTTATTTTATTACAGACAAGTTAAAAATAACATTAATTAAAAAAATAAAAACAAATACTCCAACCAAACTTTTTGCGGCAAAAATTATTTAATAATCGGTTTTTATAATTTTCAGCTATATTAGGTCTAATATTTGATATAGCTGCTCTTATTTCTTCATCCAAATTGATAAACCAAGGTTCACAAATCAAGGGTCACAAATCCTTTACATGAATCTACCATTGATGGAGCACTGTCTGTATGATTTGCTATACATAACTCCCATGATATTTTCAATTGTTCTAAGTATTATGATATAGAATCAAAGATATCCTGACCGCTGTCGTGAGGTGAGTGCACATAATTTCAATTTGCTAGGGTGCTGCCATCTAGCCATTATATTTACAACTCAAATCGCACAATAAATGAGCCAACATTAAATTTTGGCTTTCATAACTACGCAGAGTACTTGCAACAAGCTCGCGGAGCACCAATTTTGTAAATTTATCATTGGATAGAGAAGTGTTTTTGGTAAAAGAATTAGTAGGAAAAAATAAGAAAACTCACATATTACCAAAAAACTTTAATAAATATATATAATAAATAAGTGCAAATGTTTTTTGAGAAGTTCATATAAAATAAATAATAATAATAAAACCCTTATCCGCACCCCGATGGTGCATAGGGCACTGCGTCATATAAACGCAGTGTTATCTTAATCGTTTTACATGTGAAGGAAAGGTGATCAGCCCTCCGCTTCAGGTACCAGTCCAGGGTAATATTGAATAAATATGACAGTGAAAAAATCACTTATATTTATTTTACCCCCCTTGGGAATCGAACCCGGGACCTCCAGAACGGTAGCCGAGCGTGCTGACCATTACACTACGGAGGCGGACATAAATAAATAATATAAAATATGAACATAAATTATCGTTACATTTATGTTTTGTACCGACGTTTCTTGGTGGAACTGCATTATAAAATAACAATTTAGTATTTTTTGCATAAATTTTATTTGACCAGTGACCAGATTTTGTCGTAACAATCGACATCGTCAGATTGGCAATAATACGACGAAACCCTGGTCAAATAAAATTTATATGGCAAAAAATATATATTTTTTTTATTACAAAAATTATCGGTAAAAAATTCAGATACATGCTGGTAGTCACTACTTTCTTTACATGTCGCTCACTCCTTTGAAGAACGTCATAAATCAAAAAACGACAATTTTCAGTTGTGCATGTTTTCGGAATGCCCAGAAAATGTACTTTATCCCAGCAAAAGAGGCATATTTTTTAACGTAATATTTACCCGCTACAGGGCAGAAAGTGTTGTTTTTGCATTTTGAAGAAAAGGTATTGTTTAATTATTTTTGTACATATACTAAATATTTTTCAAATGGAGAAAAAACCTTCAGGTTTTATCTAAAAAGATCTGTTGCACAGTAAAAAGTTCAATAAGTGGCTTGATATTTATTTTTAATACATTGTATTATATTTTAAAACTTTAAAAACGTTCTCATGAAAAATCAAGTTTTTTGATTTATGACGTTCTTGAAAGGAGTGGGCGATGTGTTGCCTCGGTGCTTCCCACAGATTGGATATCCATTGTAAATTTTACAAATGTCCTGTAATATAGGGTCAATTGATTGAATTATAAAATCAAATCAAGCGACAACTTTTGTTGAAGTCGTTAATTAATTTGGTTGTATAGTTTGATCGCCAATCTCCACTTTGCAATTCAACAATAGTCGGCGACACGGGATCTGATTTTAATCGCGACCTGTCTCAGGCGTCCGGTTCCCCCTGGTCGTGTACGTGACGGTGGAGGAGCTGGACCTGGAGGCGGGCGGGGGCGGCGGGGAGCAGCGCGGGGGCGGGCTGCGCGCGGCGCTGGAGGTGGTCGGGGTGCAGGACGAGGTGCGGCTGCCCGCGCGCCACCGCGACGTGCCGCTCGAGCAGCTGTGGCCGCTGCGGGCGCAGCCCAACTCCGCCATACACGTACGGCCGACCGCCGAGTTCATAGATCTCTACAGGTAATACACACGCACACATTGTGGAGTTTATAGATCTGTACAGGTAAAATACACATACTGCGGAGTTTATAGAGCTCTACAGGTAATACACACTCACACATTGTGGAGTTTAAAGATCTGTACAGGTAAAACACAGACACATTGCGGAGTTTATAGATCTGTACAGGTAAAATACACATACTGTGGAGTTCATAGATCTGTGCAGGTAAAATACACATACTGTGTAGTTTATAGATCTGTACAGGTAAAATACAAATACTGTGGAGCTTATAGATCTGGTAAAACACAGACACATTGCGGAGTTTATAGATCCGTACAGGTAAAATACACATACTGTGGAGTTCATAGATCTGTGCAGGTAAAATACACATACTGTGTAGTTTATAGATCTGTACAGGTAAAATACAAATACTGTGGAGCTTATAGATCTGTACTGGTAAAACATACACGCACACACACACACACACACACACACACACACACACACACACACACACACACACACACACACACACACACACACACACACACACTGCGGAGTTTAAAGATCTGTACAGGTAAAACACACACACAAACACACACACACATACATATAAAACCTGCTTATCTGAAAGAGATGAGATCAGTTAGTTATTATTATAGAATTTGTAATTTTCTAGATACTTCTACACCTTGATCTGGATGCCGTGGGATCTGGACACGGACGACGAGTGCGGGTGGTTCGAGCGCAACGTGCCCGCGCGCTGCGCCGTGTGGGCCGCAGCCCTCGGGGGCGCTCCGGGGGCACCGCCGCCTGCGACCCTGCGGGCCCTGCGCCAGGAGGCGGCCCAGCTGGCCGAGCGTATCGTCCGCATGGAGCAGGACCTGCCCAGCGACACGGAGGACAATACTTTGGGTACTTTATATTGTATATTTGACATCTCCATGTAGATGAAGAAGAATATAAAAGTCTGAGTATTCGCAGGGTTTTTTTTTAGTGGTTTTGCTTAAAATTGTCACTCATGAATTACATGAAATTAAAATAACTTTAAACATAAAGTGTAAATCCACTCACGAGTAGGCATAGGTTATGAAACTCAAAAAGTTGAAGCCTGAGTAGAGTCATGATAAGCGGTGTTGCATAAGCCGTAGCTAGATTTCAGAGTCACTTGGACGTTAGGTAATTAAAAAAGGTTTTTTTTTAAATTTTATTTTAAAGGGATTGGGTGTTTGTAATGTATTTTTCACATATACCTTCCCGTTCCTAACTATCCTACCTGCAGACAAGCCTCTAAAATAGAGGCTTTGTGTTTTATTCCTTTACTTATAGCCCTTATCCGCACCCAATGGTGCATAGGGCACTGCATCGAATTGGTGCAGTGTTATCTTGATCATTACTTACATGAAGGCAAGGTGATCACTCTTGCGCTTCAGGAACCAGTCCAGAGTAATATTAAATAAATATTACAGTGTAAAATCAGTAATATTTATTTTCACCCCCCCTGGGAATCGAACTCCAGCACGGTAGCAAACGGTAGCTAAACCATTACACCACAGAGGCGGACATAATTAATAAATTAAAAAATAAAATGAATTATTTTGAATTTTCTTCGGTTAGCTTATATGTATTGCATTTCATACAAACTAATGCTTACACTTAATTTAACATCATGTGTATTTACATCTTCTTACAATGAAAATAACATTTCTGTTTGAATTTTTTCAGACTTTGCTCATTCTTCACATTTTTAAACCCTTATACATAATACAATTTCACAAATCTGTTTTTTTTTTCTTCAAGTAATTCGAAGAATTTGAGTAGTGTTGTTGTCAATTATGTGTAGAATTGGCGAATGTTACACGTGTGTAAAGTGATCACTTAACCAAGCCTATGATGGTCGTAAGCCCTGTAAATGTGCCCTCCATATTCTTCTTCACCTCAGCTGTCCAAATTTAAAACACAGTAAGGGACATTTTTTTTGTAGTACGTTTTTTTGCATTTATGGACTAAGTAGACTCTACTTAGTCAAAAAATGCAAAAAAAACGTACTACAAAAAAATGTCCCTTACTGTGTTTTAAATTTGGACAGCCGACCCATGTTGAGATGTTTTATTAATCATTTTCTTAATCTGATGATAAATTTTAATATTTATCAGTGCGAGAGAAGGGTGTCCTATATTATTTAGTGTCTCTTCTCCAGATTGTTCCGGAGAGCAGATGTCGGAGCTGGTGATGCTGCACAACCGCCTGCAGCACGTCCGCTCCCAATGGGAGTCCTTACAGAACCCCACCATGAGGAGGCCGTCAGTGGAGGACAAACCGCCGCAGGTATAGCAAATCTACTTCATGGTCTTTCAATTCTGGTTTCCAATGTAATTGTTACACCAAAAATTAGCTGACACAACAACTCGGCTGTCCAAACTTAAAACACAGTAAGAGACTTTTTTTTTGCATTTTTGGACTAAGTAGATTATTCTACTTGATGCAAAAAGAAACATACTACAAAAAAGTCCCTTACTGTGTTTTGAGTTTGGACAGCCGAACTGTCATTTGGAATTTCATAAATTGGGTGGGCCATGTAATTTTTCATGTATCACTCAATTTTGGGTGCTTTGCCAGAAAAAAAAGGCAAATTTTCGGCCATTTGGAAATTAAATTGGCTGTAAAAAAAAACTTATGGTGGATAAAAAAAAACTGACCGGAGCCATTTCGTCGCAACGTAACACAATACGATGCGAGCATTCGTATAGTCAGTACAGCGAGCCAAACGCTCCATCCATAATCAGAGCAATCGCCGCAAACGACGTTACGACCTTACGTTACAACAAAATGCTCCAGTCAGTCCCCCCCACCTTTATGGATATTTTGCCAAAAGTATGGTTTTATTCTATATGGGGAATATTGTGGATGGTTATCATCGTTCAGCAACAAACTAGTAAAAAGTATAAAAACCCTCTAGTACACCACACAAGTCTGCCTCCGTTGTGCAATGTTTAGCTACCGTGTTAGTCTCGGGTTTGATTCCCAGGGGGGATGAAAATAAATATTAGTGATTTTACACTCTTATATTTCGTAGTCGTACAGGAGAAAATGACCAACCTTCAAAACGTAAAATGTTCAGGAGGGCCATTTAAGTTACTTTTGCTTGGCAAGAAAATAAACATCAATGCAGTTAGTAATTTTTAACAAGTTAATATATTATACTTCCAATTTTTTAATCATTTGGGATCTTTTTCAGGGCAATATTAAGCTAGTAAGATATCTAATAGTCAATGATTTTGTAAAAAAAAAGCACTTGGTCACTTTCTCCTGTATGACTACAATTTATTTAATATTACCCTGGACTGTTACTCACACCCCGGTCTTTCCTGATTATGTCTAGCTTAAAAAACATGGAACTTTTGGTAATACAATGTAAAAATACCCGTCCCAAATGTGTCAAGAATGGCATCTTGTTCCAGAACATAGTGGTGTGGACGGGCGGCAGCGTGGAGGCGCACGTGTCCTGCCTGCGTGGCGCGGGGGCCCTGCTGGGTGGGCCGGCGGCCCCGGTGCAGTGTGCGCCCTCGCTGCACGCCGCGCTGCTGGCCCCACGCCCCCCGCGCCGCTCGCGCCTGCTGCTCTGCGCCGGCGCGCATGCGCTGCCTGACCACTGCCCGCTCGGGGAGGACTACCAGGTAAAATTACAAAAATGAAAAAACCTCATGGCGTTCAAAACAATCAATCAAAATATTGAATACAGTAAACCCCCTTATAACATTGAGATAGGTATTGTGTTATCGGGGGAAATGTTATAGGGAGTTTATGTTTCAAATTGTATTTTTTCATTTTAACCAGCGGAAATGACTAAAATGAGTCATTTTAAAATAATAATACAATTAAAAACATTTACACCCTATAATGTTCGATCCGATAACGCGGTCCTTATCTCGATTATCATAGGGGGTTCACTGTATATATATATATATATATATATATATATATATATATATATATATATATATATATATATATATATATATTAATAAGTGGTAGCCCTAAAATATGACAAAAAGAACCTCCCTAGAGAAAGACGGACATCAATTATTGTACCCCCAGAATGGTTAAGATAAAATCGTAAAAGAAAAACATTCGTTTTTTACTGTTCGAGTTTATTTTATTATAACGACTAGTTTCGAAAGCTGTGCTTCCATCTTTAGGTCTAAATATAAAGTAGCTAATAAGCTATGAATATAAATATATTCATAGCTTTCGAAACTAGTCATTATAATAAAATAGACTCAAGTGGTAAGAAACAAGTGTTTAGATATTGTTAAACAAGGGTTTAGATATTGCTCACTCCTTTCAACAATGTCATATATAAAAAATTTACAATTTTCAGTTGTGCATGTTTTCGGAATGCCCAGAAAATGTACTATATCCCAGCAAAAGCGGCATATTTTTAACTTAATATTTACCTCTATAAGGCAGAAAGTGTTGTTTTTGCATTTTTAAGAAAAGGTATTGTTTAACTATTTTTTTAAATGTGTATACTTAATATTTTTCGAATGCAGAAAAAACCCTCGGGTTTTACTTAAAAAGATCTGTTGCACAGTAAAAAGTTCAATAAGTGGCTTGATATTTAATTTTAATACATTTTATAACATCGCTCACTCCTTTCAAGAACGTCATAAATAAAAAATCGTCAATTTTTTAGTTGTGCATGTTTTCGGAATGCCAAGAAAATTTACTATACCCAGCAAAAGCGGCATATTTTTCACTTAATATTTACCCGCTACAGGGCAGAAAGTGTTGTTTTTGCATTTTGAAGAAAAGGTATTGTTTAATTATTTTTTTAAATAAACTAAAAGTTTTTTGATATGGAGAAAAAACCTTCAGGTTTTGCCTAAAAAGATCTGTTGCACAGTAAAAAGTTCAATAAGTGGCTTGATATTTATTTTTAATACATTGTGTTATATTTTTAAACTTTAAAAACGTTCTCCTGAAAAATCAAGTATTTTGATTTATGACGTTCTTGAAAGCAGTGAGTCTACAAAATAAATTTTACAGATTGAGTCTGTGGACGGGGCCGCCACGCTGGTGTCCGGGGAGCAGCGCTCCACGGCACTGGTGGTGACGGGCGCGGCGCGTCTGGTGGCGGTGGCGCTGGACGCGGCGGGCTGCAGCAGCGCGCTGGCCGTGCGCGCGGGCCGCCTGCACGCCGAGCGCTGCCAGCTGGCCGCGGGCGCGCGCGCGCAGGGTGGCGTGCTGTACGGCGGCGCCGCCCTGCACATGGAACACTGCGCGCTCGACGGCTTCTTCACCGGCCTCGTGGCGCACGCCGGATGTCATGTAAGACATTTTTGCGCTAGTAGGAGTGTGCTGGTAGAGTGGGAAATACGATGTCTGATTATTTTCTGCAAATACCGTACCGGCCAACATCAGGTTCAAATTGGATCTAGCTGACTAACTGAACTGAGTAGCTACAGACCTATCCCTTGCGAATTATCACATTATTCAATCTTAAAAAAACATAAATATATGAACATTTGCAGTAATAATAGGTAGGTGAGGTAACAATTATATATATAAAAAGAATTTGCTACCAGTTCTTAGTGATATTGATAGACATATATCGAAAGCTGTCCCACTTAAATTCCCAGATCTGAAACAGAAGCATCCAGCCTTTCTGACAGACTTTATGTTGCAAAGCATTTTTTTTTTTTTGTTTTATGAACTAAGTTGCAAAATTTAAAGAAACAGTTCTTAGTAAATAAAGATAATATACTTCATTCATCTCTTTTAATTCAGGTATGTTATTATTATATTATTTATATTATTGTTAATCAGGTATGTTATTTGTATATTGCAGGTGCATTTGGAGGACTGCACTTTCAGCAACTGCGGTGTGGCGCTGCAAGTTTACGCGGGTGCAAAAGTAACGCTAGTCCGCTGCGTGTTCAAGGACTACAAGGAGGCGGCCATACGTTATGAAACTAGCGGTGTGACCGCCTCCGAAGGCGGCGGCAGCAACTTGCTGCACAGGTAAGGACTCTCCAAGTGTGTATCCCGTGCCGTTTAGTATTCCTCCTTAGGACTTTGGGTGGGTGTAGAGCGCGGGAGGTTGGCCTGTCAGTGCAGGTGGTTTCCTAATGGGGCTGGGGTCACCTAGTAGGTTACTAACTGTATCTTGGCTTGCAAATGACTTCCAATACTGAAATAAAAATTACCATATAATTAAAATGTAACTTTGTTTTAAAATCACTTTAAATATTTTATTATAACTTAATTAAAATGTCTACTGGTTTCCAAGCTAACCGGTAGACATTATAATTAAGTTGTAATAAAATATTTATAGTGATTTTAAAACAAAGTTACATTTTAATTCTTCTTCTTCTCCGTCTTATTCCTCATTGCTGAGGGTTGTGACCCTTGCAGAAGCAATGACTCTTCTCCAGTCATCCCTTGACTGCGCTGCATGTAGCGCTCCAACCACTGAGGTGCCTGCTGCTGCCTTAATTTGATTGGTCCATCATGTGGGGGATCTTCCTCTCCCTCTCTTTCCCTCCAGGCTACCGATCACAACTAGTCATTCCAGGCTATCCTCGTTGCCACGTGCAACGTGTCCAAGGAACTGCGCTACATAAATTATTTAAATTTATTAAAAAATTTATATAATTTATGAAAAATATATTTTAATTATAAAATGGAAAATCACAAAGTGAAGTGCTTCTAATATAAATTATAAAAATTACCAGTTTCAATTACCCTTTTCAGGTACTCGGACGTCACATTAACGGATTGCAAGTTCTTCAACAACGGGATAAATGAAGTGTTTATCGCACGACTGGACGAACACGCTTGCCCGGAATGGGACGGAGAAACTACTTCCTAGTTATTGTATTGATTTTCTTAAAATTTGGATGGCCATTTTTCTATATCTTTGTTATATGATTGAAACATTTATGATTTTTTTTAATGGTTGGAGCTTACTGATTCAATTTTTTTTCCAATATTTGTCCCTGTCAGAATTGATGAGCTTTTAGTATATAATAATAATAATAATAAATTAAAATAATTTATGTAGCGCCGTTTTCGTAAAATACTACTCCAAGGGCACTTTACTGTGATGCCTCCTCTATGGGGGTCACTTGAGTAATACAGCAAACAATGCATGCCGCCTCTTTGAGGTCATTTGAGTAATACAGCAAGCTATGCATGGCGCCTCTACGGCGCCACTCCAGTGCTATGGGTTGTTAATGTCTAAAAAAAGTATATTCCCTGAGGGATTTTTAGTAAGATTTATTTTGAATGTCTCACGGAGAAGGCAATCTTATAGGGAGGGATTAGGCCGTAAATGTCCAATGAAATGAGAAAAATAAAATGTATTAATAAAAAATCTCAAATATCTGTAATAGATTTGTTTTAATTGAATTTTTTATGTTTATATTGATTTTCAATAAATTTATTCCATAAATAATAGGTCGTATAATTGTCCTAGTAAAACTAATTTGTGAGAGATGTAAACAAAAAACTATCGTACTGTATTTTAAATACATTTTACTGAGTTGTACGTATATTAAAATTGCAACTACTTATAATGTATTCTTATTCAAAGCTATGTTACTCGATAAGTTTTCTAATAACATTTTATATTTTGGTAGCTTTATTTTAATTAAAAAAAGAAAATCTTATGTCCACAGACATGTCTCTTTTAAAAAAAAAATGATACCCATTTTTTATATTGAGTCGTTTAAGCTCACAGAAATAGTATGAAATTGAAGCATTTTTTAAAATAATAAATACACAAATATTTATATTTTTATAAAAAAAAACTCCACATAACATACTCCCTTGAAAGTACATTCCAAAAATGCATAAATAACTAGTGTTAATTGTCTTCCTTAGGTTAATTATTGCCGTAAATTATAATTTTGCAAAAAAAAGGACATTATATCGCTCACTCCTTTCAAGAACATCATAAATAGAAATAAAAAGATTTTTCACATGAACGTTTTTAAAGTTTAAAAATATATTACAATGTATTGAAAATAAATATCAATCCACTTACTGAACTTTTTACTGTGCAACAGATCTTTTTAGGTAAAACCTGAAGGTTTTTTCTCTATTTCAAAAATATTAAGTATATTTAAAAAAATAATTAAACAATACCTTTTCTTCAAAATGTGAAAACAACACTTTCTGCCCTGTATCGGGTAAATATTAAGATAAAAATATGTCTCTTTTGCATATGGAATATTTTCTGGGCATTCCGAAAACATGCACAACTGAAAATTGAAGATTTTTGATTCATGACGTTCTTGAAAGGAATGAGCGATATGTTATGAATGATTTAGTTTTTATAAATAAAATTAAAGAAAGGCGATGGAATTTTTATTTTATTTTTGCATTCTTTCAATTTTTATTATTTGTTTTCCAATGAAATGAAGAATGCACATGCAAATCTATCACTATTGTTACTATGTTAAATATTAAATAAAAATATATATAATTTTAGTATTATTATTTTTATTTAAACCCTATCCTCTTGAAGAGAAAAAGATTATGGCCTATAAACAGACTAGGGGTTTGACATCACATCAAAGATTAAGAGAAATATGGAAGTCTGTGTATTTACAAGGTATGACTTGTCATAGGCTGGTTAAGTGATCACTTTACACATGTGTAACATTCACCTTGACTGCAGGGACCATACATAAATTGAGATGTACACAGTGATCTATGGACGCTTCATCATTGGGTTCATAACAGCCATCTATGGTTGGATTAAGAAGCCTTTTATTTAGATGTATTCAAGATCTTAACCCCGGTTTATGTTACATACTGGTAGATGCCTGAAAACATGATTGAATTTTTTTAAGCAGCTTATAATTTGGTCAGTTATTTTATTTACAACATTTAGAGTGTGTCAAAATACTTGTTCACAAATCTGGGTTTCTCCACGTAAGAGTTATTTTTATATTTTGACATCTCAAGATAGATGAAGAAGAATAAAGGAATCTGGGTATTTACAGGGTTTATGACCTGTCACAGGCTGGATAAGTGATCACTTTACACACATATAATATTCATGATCCTACCCATGGTTGACAACCACGCTAATCAAATTTTAACTAATACTGCTCCAAGCTGTCGATGTTGAACAGTCTGAAGTTACAATACATGAGATTCCATGCGCTCTCATGATGAACATTTTGAACATGTATCGAGTGACATTTTTGTATTGAAATTGCAGAATGCCAAAGTACGAATGCTTAAAACAGTTGACCCCTTCTTCAAACTGCTGATCTATTTCCAGACTAAAAGCAAATATATCAAAGTAAAAAGTCAGTAAAACAAAAATTGTCAACCCCTGTCAAAAAATATTGTTATGAACATATTTTTCAAGTTAACTTTTTTAAATCAGAACAAAAGTTACGTTCAATTTACGTAATATATTATTATTAATTGGTAAAATGCTTCTTTTGTAAAATTTTGTGTGGAATTAAAATTACGTTTCATTATTCCATCTTTTGATCGCAATGCGACTCCCATTTTTAAAATTCGAACGCATCTGTATGCTTTGGACTGAAGAGATTCTCGAACGCGCCTTAAGTTCATTTGAAAGCACCAGAAAGCTATTGATTTTTCTATGGAGAAAAAACCACTGTCAAATAAAATATTGCTACAGGTGTAATTTTCGTAAATGCGTGAAAATATATTATTGTGTGGTTTTGTCCTTTTATTTATTAACCTACATAAAAACGTATTTTATATGAAAATTATTTAA